>NW_019943228.1:26706-50292 GCF_002910315.2 Salvelinus sp. IW2-2015 | reverse complement strand
ACTTCTTCTTTCTCTTCCTCTCTCTTCTCTCTCTCTCTCTCTCTCTCTCTCTCTCTCTCTCTCTCTCTCTCTTCTCTGTTCTCTCTCTGCTCTCTCTCTGCTTCTTCTCTCTCTCTCTCTCTCTTCTCTCTCTATCTCTCTCTCTCTCTCTCTCTCTCTCTAGCTCTCTGTCTATTCCTGTCTCTCTCTTTCTCTCTCTTCCTCTCTTCCTCTCTTTCCTCTCTCCTTCTCTCTTTCTCTCTCTTCTCTCTTCTCTCTCTCCTCTCTCTCTCTCTCTCTAGCTCTCTGTCTATTCTCTCTCTCTCTTTCTCTCTCTGTCTCTCTCTCTCTCTTCTCCTCTTCTCTCTCCTCCTGCTTCTCTTCTCTCTCCTCCCAGCTACCCAGCTGAAGTGTGACTGTGACGAGGCAGTTCAGTGCAGCATGGTGGAGGGAGGGGTGGCGGGTGGCGGCACGGAGGGATGAGATAGATGAGTGATGAGGCAGTGTTGGGGTTATGACACAGGACGGGGTGTTAAACCTGAAGTGTTTAATTAACGCTACAATGGGCCTGCTGTAACCCTGCCGCCCATTCTGCCTTGATTGAGACCTCAGTCCTCACACGCACATGCGCGCGAATGCATCATGCACGACACACCACACCTCCTGCTGTACGATAGCAAAAGAAGAGGGAGGGAGAGGAGGGGGAGCGAGGAGCGAGGGGTGAAGGGAGGTAAAGTGATAATGCTCCGCCACAAACACAAGATTGCTTTTTTTTCTCCTCTAAACTCCATTTTCCGGGTCACTGCTATTGAATTCATTACTGTCTATGAAGAAGACATTGGGGTGGAGGGAGGATAATGCTCTCTCTCTCTCTTTCTCTCTCTTCCCCTCACTGAGGAGTTGTGTGACTAGGAGAGCTAGGGGCAGGGGCCTTGGAGGAGGAGATGGACAAAGGAGGAGGAGAGGGGAGAGTAGTTTAATATGTGACATCTTTTCTTAGTTTTAATTTCGGTCATAAATATTGATGGTTTATTTGCTCATCTGCAGCTGTCTGCTTGCTCTCCACCTCTCTCTCTCTTTCTCTCTCTCTCTCATTTCTCTCTCTCTCTCTTTTCCCCTTTCCCTTCTTCTCTCTCTCTCTCTCTCTCCCTCTCTCTCTCTTCTCTCTCTCTCTCTCTCCTCTCTCTCTCTCTCTCTCCCTCTCTCTCTCTCTCTCTTCTCTCTCTCTCTCCTCTCTTCTCTTCTCTCACTCTCTCTTTCCCTCTTTCTCTTTCTCTCTCTCCTCTCTCCTCTCTCTCTCTCTCTCTCCTCTCTTCCTCTCTCACATCATTCTCTTCTCTCTCTCATCTCTTCTTCCACTCTCTCTTTCTCCCTCTCTCGCTTTCCCTCTTCTCTCTCTTTCCCTCTCTCCCTCTTTTCCCGCTCTCTCTCTCTCAATCGCTCACTCATTCCGCCACTCTCTCTCTCTCTCTCTCTTTCCCCCTCTTCTCTCTATTCTCTCTCTCTCTCACTCTCTCTCTCTGACTTTGCCTCTCTCTTTCTCGCTCTCTCCGTTATTTAATTTGTTCTATCCTAGCAGCATCTCTCCAGTCTGTTTTATTCTCTTTCTCTTCCTCCAGGCCAAGCCGAGGCAATAGCATTAGATAACGATTTTTCTATTTTCAAATGAACTCAAAATGGACTTAGCAGATAGAAACAGGAAAAGCCAGCCTCTGGTACAACTCTATAGATTAATATGAATACACAACTGTTTGAAAATTGCTACATGACCAAATAGTGAATCCAATAGGCCACCCATCTCGTAAGAGAATAGAGGGAGGGAGGGATGGAGAGATGGAGGGATGGAGAGATGGAGTAGTAGTAGTAGTAGTTCCTTGGTCTTGGGAGGATGGAGCTCTTTTCTATCCGAAGCTGCAGACGGAGGGATGACGCGACAGCGCTTTCCAACACTAGCGCTTCCCCCTGTGAGGGGTGACAGTGTGCATTCTGGGAGATCATCTGCTTCCTCCCCTCAGTCCCCCAGTGAGTCAATAGGCGCCATATGACAGCAGCTCACCCATCACCCGGCACCCAGCGCGGCGACTGGGGCTGCTGCTAGAAATTTGCTTAAAGCCCATACCAATTAACTTCAGCCTGTCACGCCGGATACGAGCCGGACACGGGCAGCCAATGGGTGAGGGCCCTGTGTGCCTATTTGGCTGGCTGTCAGTCTGCCTCGGTGCGGACACAGAAGAGAAGAAGGGAAAGCTCAGCTGTTCTATGGATGGAAGAGAGAGGGAGAGAAAGAGCAGGAGAGAGAGGGAGCGGGAGAGGGTGAGAGAAAGAGAGAGAGACACACACAGAGACAAAGAGGGAGAGTAAGAGATAAAGGGAGAGAGAGAGAGCGAACGACAGAGGCAACGAGACCGAAAGAGAGTCAAAGAAAGAGATCAGTGGAGGGGAGGAGTGAAAAGGAGGCGTTTCTTCTCTTGTTAAAGGGTATAAATCTGCAGCGATTCAGGCCTCTCTCTCTCTCTCTCTCTTGGTCGGTCTCGGTCTCCCTCCTTAATGATGATGTCAATCTGTGAAAAGGCTTGGCACACATTGGAGCTGTCAGGGGCCCATCCATCAGACAGGGGTTTGTCAAAGGAGCCGGGCCYCACAGCTCAGAGTAACGAGGCSCSCACAATGACAGCAAGCCCCCATTTGCATAGAAAATGACCCTCTTCTCMTTGGGAAAGTGATAGCGAGGATGAAGGGGATGGAGGGTGTGTGGGAAAGGGAGGAAGGGGCGGGGGGAGAAATAAAGAGAATGTTTGGCCATTGTGGGTGTTTGTTGTTGAAGTGCCTTGTTGTGAGTCAGTGTGAATGGTGTGAGTGTTGACTGGGATAGAAAAGGACAGGTCTTTGATGATTTCTCTCTTTCATTTCAAAGTGGGGACTGAGAACGATAATAGTTTGGATGTTTGTTGCTGTTTCATAATGTTTATTTGTTTCATCCTCAGCTAATGTGTGGCTGTAGCTATCTCTATATATTTCAATTCTACTCAATTAAATCATATAACTTAATTAGGATGATTAATTTTGTGATAAATCCAAGCCCAGTAGTTTATGTTCAGAGTGGTTGCCTCACCTCCACATCCCCAAAACACAGAGGTACCACGCACCATCGGGGCCCCAGCCCCTCACGTGCGCTTTGTCCGCTTTCTTTCCTCGCCCAAATGAGACACTGATGAATCAGGTGGGTTTTTCAACTTGGTTTTATGAACTACTCGAAGACTACACACTGACTTCATCTGCTAAACAAACACACCCACACACCCACACACACTGCTACCTCTACAGCTACCGTCCCTCCCACTGTGTGCTGGGAAGACAATGGTTAAAGCTACACATTAACCCAGTCTGTTGTAATGGCTATTCAGACACTAGTGCCATCTGGTCTGACTGGATTGTCCTTCTCCCTTCAGAGTGGGGACAGTGAGGGTCAGATCACCTGCAGGGATTAGGGCAGGAGTACATTACAAAGTGCTGGTCTATAATGAAAGTTGTGGGGTTTGGGGGGGGGGGGGGGGGGGGGTTGAGGTGGTGTGTGTGTGTGTGTGTTGTGTGTGTGTGTGTGTGTGTGTGTGTGTTGTGTGTGTGCTTGTGTGTGTGTGTGTGTGTGTGTTGTGTGTGTGTGTGTTGTTGTGTGTGTGTGTGAAAGAGACAAAAAGAGCGAAAAGGGCGAAAAAGAGGGAGTGGATGTGAAAGGTGCACGTGTGTTGGCCCTAACTCTGTTTGCCCACTGTGTGGTAGTGGTGGGGGTCCTCCTGTTCTCCTCCTGAACCAGAGCCAGGGGACAGTAAAGGTGTCAGCACCATGATGGAAAAAGAGTGCTCCTCCACGGACATCAGCAGCTGCCAGCCAGCTTTCCAGCAGCTTGGCCCTGGCATGGTCCCCCTGGTCACTCCACACTAGCCAGTGCGTTCTTGGCCAGAGGGTAGGACTGGTTAAGATAAAGGACCCGTAAGGCTGGACACTCTATTGGTCTAGAGGAGTCAAGAGGTTGGAGGTCAGTGTGAGGAAGGTCAGATTATAGTGCTTGGGTGCACGCGCAAAAGCATAGACACACACACTTCTGAAATACAAGTGCTGCCTACAGCTGTGATGCAGCTGCTCAGATTTGCTGAAGTCAGGCACCAAGGAAATTATCATGTGAGTTGAAATTAAAAGCCATACATGGATACTATTAATACAGACTAAAACAAGGAACTCTCCAAATCTTGTGACAATGCAATACCCTGAACATGCCTCGTTATTACAGTTCTAACCAAGTTGAGCACGTAGCTTTATCTTCCCAAACAACGTATTTTGGACTAGACGTTCACCATGTTCAGCAGTACCTCTTTACAGTAGTCAAATCTAAACAAATGCTACCTAAACAAACACTCCAACACTACCGCTGCCCAGCCAACAATGGCTGGTTCGTAACTACCCTTTAAACAAGCTTTATGAGCACAAACCTCTGTCAAATCTCTCTTCAGTTGGATAGTTCACCTTACACGAGTCCAGTGGATGAATTGTGTGTGTGTGTGTGTGTGTGTGTGTGTGTGTGTTGTGTGTGTGTTGTGTGTGTGGTGTGTGGTGTGGGTGTTGTGTGTGTGGCGTGCGTGCGTGCTGTGCGGACGTGCGGTACGTGCGTGTCGGCGTGTGCGTGTTTGAAGAGGTAGCATCATTAAATCACATGCATACCAGAAAAGACAGTTAAAAGCCTACTAGACAGTACACTTGGCAGACTTCCTTATTACATTGTCATGGACCAATAAGCATCAAGCCCCAATCCCGCTTTCATCCAATCAAACAGCTGGCTTCCCCGGGTCGTTAGGGAGGCGACGAATCAAAACGCTCCCTACTCGGCCCGTTGCCCGGCGCCGCCTAATCTCACCAATGGGAGCACTGCGCTCTTGTAATCCAATTATATAGCAGATAAGCGATTTGTTAGACACTGTGTGTTGGTCTGGCAGCTAGCCAATATGGTGGGTCTGTCTGGTTGGTAATAGCGTGGCTGGGGATAGGAGCGGATAACGAGCACAGGAATAGAGAATGAAAACACACACACAAGAGCAGGATGATACAACAGGAGGGTGTAATGTACGAGCAGCAATAGCAGGATCAGTACATTTTCATGCAGCGTTTTTCCATTGGTCTTTTGGAGAATGAGTCTCATTGATGCCATGCTGCATGATGACTATAGCACAGGGACTAATAGGCTGATTATTGGGTTGTAACAGCAGGTTGACCAGCTCATCGTGGGAACACCCCCTGTGTTAATTATGAGAACAGTTGTAGAAGCAAAATGCATGATTTCTGCATGTTAATTCCACCATGGGCCTGCTGTGAAAATTGGTGGATATGTGCATAATATATGGGTAATCAAATCAAAACAATGTTTATTGGTTGCGTTCACAGATTTGCCGATGTCATCGCGGGTGAAGCGAGGGGCTTGTGTTCCTCGCTCCAACAGTTCAGTAATACCTAGCAATAATAAACAAAATACACACATAATCCAGAACAATTAAGAAATTCAGAAATAACAGAATGAGCAATATCAGAGAATATAAATATATAACGTGCATATATATAATGTATACAATGGTATGTATAGACTGAATGGACAGTGTATGATCAGAAAAGGTGGCTACGTCAGTAGTTATATAGGACAGAGCCATGACTAGAATACCGTATATACATATAAAGTGAGTAAAACATTATGTAAACATTATTCAAAGTGACCAGTGTTCAATTACTCTATGTACCATGCCTTCGTAAAGAAGACCCCTTGACTTTTCCACATTTTGTTAGGTTACAGATATATTCTAAAATTGATTAAATATTTTTTCCCCCTCATCAATCTGCACACAATACCCTATAATGACAATGCAAAAACAGGACTTTATCAATTTTTGCTAATTTATACAAAATAAAAACTGAAATATCAAGTATTCAGACCCTTTACTCAGTACTTTGTTGAAGCACCTTTGACAGCGATTACGGTCTCGAGTCTTCTTGGGTATGATGCTACAAGCTTGGCCCATCTGTATTTGGGGAGCTTCTCCCATTCTTCTCTGCAGACCCTCTCAAGCTCTGTCAGGTTGGATGGGGAGCGTCGCTGCACAGCTATTTTCAGGTCTCTCCAGAGATGTTAGATAGGGTTCAAGTCCAGGCTCTGGCTGGGCCACTCAAGGACATTCAGAGACTTGTCCCGAAGCCAATCCTGTGTTGTCTTGGCTGTGTACTTAGGGTTGTTGTCCTGTTGGAAGGTGAACCTTCGCCCCAGTCTGAAGTCCTGTGAGCTCTGGAGCAGGTTTTCATCAAGGATCTCTCTGTACTTTGCTTCGTTCATCTTTCCCTCAACCCTGACTAGTCTCTCAGTCCCTACCGCTGAAAAACATCCTCACAGCATGATGCTGCCACCATCATGCTTCACCGTAGGGATGGTGCCAGGTTTCCTCCAGACTTGACGCTTGGCATTCAGGCCAAAGAGCTCAATCTTGTGTTCATCAGACCAGATAATATTGTTTCTCATGGTCTGAGTCTTTAGGTGCCTTTTGGCAAACTCCAAGCGGGCTGTCATGTGCCTTTTACTGAGGAGTGGCTTCCGTCTGGCCGCTCTACTATAAAGGCCTGATTTGTGGAGTGCTGCAGAGATGGTTGCATTTCTGGAAGGTTCTCCCATCTCCACAGAGGAACTCTAGAGCTCTGTCAGAGTGACCATCGGGTTCTTGGTCACCTCCCTGACCAAGGCCCTTGTCCCCCAATTGCTCAGTTTGGCCGGGCAGCCAGCTCTAGGAAGAGTCTTGGTGGTTCCAAACTTCTTCCATTTAAGATTGATGGAGGCCACTGTGTTCTTGGGAACCTTAAATGCTGCAGACATGTTTTGGAACCCTTCCCCAGATCTGTGCCTCGACACAATCCTGTCTCGGAGCTCTACCTTCTATAGACAGGTGTGTGCCTTTCCAAATCATGTCCAATCAATTTAATTTACTGCAGGTGGACTCCAATCAAGTTGTAAAAACATTTCAAGGATGCGCAACGGCACAGGATGCACCTGAGCTCATTTTCGAGTCTAATAGCAAAGGGTCTGTTTTTACATTTTTATACATTTGCAAAAAACTAAAAACCTGTTTTCGCTTTTTCATTATGGGATATTGTGTGTAGATTGCGGAGGATTTTTATTTACTTAATACATTTTAGAATAAGGCTGTAACGTAAAAAAAAAAGTGGAAAAAGTCAAGGGGTCTGAATACTTTCCGAAGGCACTGTACATAGGGCAGCAGTCTCTAAGATGCAGGGTAGAGTGCCAGGTGGTGCCGGGTAGAACAGTGACTAAGGCTAGTGGTGACTTTAACAGTCTAATGGCCTGGAGATAGAAGCTGTTTTTCAGTGTGTCGGTCCCAGCTTTAATGCACCTGTACTGTCTCCACCTTCTAGATGGTAGCGGGGTAAACAGGCCGTGGCTCGGATGGCTGAGGTCCTAGATGATCTTCTTGGCCTCTTGTGACACCAGGTCCTGTAGATGTCCTGGAGGGCAGGTAGTGTGCCCCGGTGATGCGTTGGGCTGACCGCACCACCCTCTGGAGAGCTCTGCAGTTGCGGAAGGTGCAGTTTCCCTACCAGGCGGTGATACAGCCCGGCAGGATGCCCTCAGTGGTGCATCTGTAGAAGTGCGTGAGGGTCTAATATGTCATAGACAACTAGCTATATGCTTAATGTACATTGCAAGGTTTGAGAGGAAGCAAAGTGACCAAATGTCCAATCAACTGGTCAGAATGGAGTGAGCAGGAGGGGTAGATAGGATAATGATGTGTTAGCTCTGTAGCTACATCCACCCTGTTCCGTGTTGGGATGAAAAGAACAGTCGTTTAGAGACAGACAACATAATCCCACTTGAAAACGTTAAAGAACATACTGTAGGCCTGCTATGTACCTAAGTGCAAGTGTAACGGATGTTGAAAACTTCCGGCGCCGAAAAGAGATGGCGCGCTCGCTTCGTGTCTCCTTGGAAAATATGCAGTATTTTGTTTTTTTTACTGTTATTTCTTAACATCGTACCCCAGGTAATCTTAGGTTCATTACATACAGTCGGGAGGAACTACTGAATATACGATTAACGTCAACTCATCATCGTTCCTACCAGGAATATGACTTTCCCGAAACGGATCATGTTTTTGCCTTCCACCCAATACCATGATCTGATCCCAGCCGGCGACCCTTGCGACGCCGAAAAAGGGGAAAACGAGCGGTCTCGTGGTCAGGCTTCGGAGACGGGCACATCGCGCTCCACTCCCTAGCTAACTACTCGCCAATGTCCAGTCTCTTGACAATAGGTTGATGAAATCCGAGCACGGGTAGCATTCCAGAGAGACATCAGGGATTGCAACGTGCTCTGCTTCACGGAAACATGGCTAACTCAAGGGACGCTAACGGAGTCGGTGCAGCCAGCTGGTTTCTTCATGCATCGCGCCGACAGAAACAAACATCTTTTCCGGTAAGAAGAGGGGGCGGGGGTATGCCTTATGATTAACGAGAAGTGGTGTGATCATCATAACAACACACAGGAAACTCAAGTCGTTCTGCTCACCCTGATCTAGAACTCCTCACAATCAAATGTCGGCCGCATTATCTACCAAGGGAATTTCGTCAATCATAATCACAGCCGCTATACATTCCCCCCAAGCAGACACATCGATGGCCCTGAACGAACTTTATCTGACTCTTTGTAAACTGGAAACCACACCACCCTGAGGCTGCATTCATCGTAGCTGGGGATTTAACAAAGGCTAATCTAAAAACAAAAACTCCCTAAATTCTATCAGCATATCGATTGTGCTACCAGGGGGTGGAAAAAACACTGACCATGTTATACTAATTTCCGCGACGCTTATTAAGGCCTCCCCCGCCCCCCTTTCGGAAAAGCTGACCACGACTCCATTTGTTGATTCCAGCCTACAAACAGAAACTCAAACAACAAGCTCCCGCGCTCAGGTCGTTTCAACGCTGGTCCGACCATCTGAATCCACGCTTCAAGACTGCTTCGATCACGCGGATTGGAATATGTTCCGCATCGCGTCCAACAACAATATTAGGAATATGCTGTATCGGTGAGCGAGTTCATTAGGAAGTGGCATTGACCGATGTCGGTACCCACAGCAAGATAAAAACATTTCCCAACCAGAAAACCGTGGATTGACGGCAGCATTCGCGTGAAACTGAAAGCGCGAACCACTGCTTTTAACCAGGGCAAGGTGACGGAAGCATGACCGAATACAAACAGTGTAGCTATTCTCTCCGCAAGGCAATCAAACAGGCTAAGTCTCAGTACAGAGACAAAATCGAGTCGCAATTCAACAGCTCAGACACCAAGAGGTATGTTGGCAGGGTCTACAGTCAATCACGGATTACAAAAAGAAAACCAGCCCGTCGCGGACAGCGATGTCTTGCTCCCAGACAGGCTAAACAACTTTTTTGCCCGCTTTGAGGACAATACAGTGCCACTGACACGGCCCCTACCAAAACCTGCGGGCTCTCCTTCACTGCAGCCGAGGTGAGTAAACATTTAAACGTGTAACCCTCGCAAGGCTGCAGGCCCAGACGGCATTCCCAGCCGCGTCCTCAGAGCATGCGCAGACCAGCTGGCTGGTGTGTTTACGGACATATTCATCAATCCTTATCCCAGTCTGCTGTTCCCACATGCTTCAAGAGGGCCACCATTGTTCCTGTTCCCAAGAAAGCTAAGGTAACTGAGCTAAACGACTACCGCCCCGTAGCACTCACTTCCGTCATCATGAAGTGCTTTGAGAGACATAGTCAAGGACCATATCACCTCCACCTACCGGACACCCTAGACCCACCCAATTTGCTTACCGAACCAATATCCACAGACGACGCAATCGCAACCACACTGCGACACTGCCCTAACCCATCTGGACAAGAGGAATACCCATGTGAGAATGCTGTTCATCGTTACAGCTCAGCATTTAACACCATAGTACTCAAACTCGTCATCAAGCTCGAGACCCTGGGTCTCGACCCCGCCCTGTGCAACTGGGTCCTGGACTTCCTGACGGGCGCCCCCAGTGGTGAGGGTAGGTAACAACATCTCCACCCGCTGATCCTCAAACACTGGGCCCACAAGGGTGCGTTCTGAGCCCTCTCCTGTACTCCCTGTTCACCCACGACTGCGTGGCCATGCACGCCTCCAACTCAATCATCAAGTTTGCGGATGACACTACAGTGGTAGGCTTGATTACCAACAACGACGAGACGGCCTACAGGGAGGAGGTGGGCCCTCGGAGTGTGTGTTCAGGAAAATAACCTCACACTCAACGTCAACAAAACAAAGGAGATGATTGTGGACTTCAGGAAACAGCAGAGGGAGCACCCCCTATCCACATCGACGGGTCAGTAGTGGAGAAGGTGGAAAGTTTTAAGTTCCTCGGTGTACACATCACGGACAAACTGAATTGTGTCCACCCACACAGACAGCGTTGTGAAGAAGGCGCAGCAGCGCCTCTTCAACCTCAGAGGCTGAAGAAATTCGGCTTGTCACCAAAAGCACTCACAACTTCTACAGATGCACAATCGAGAGCATCCTGTCGGCTGTATACCTGCCTGGTACGGCAACTGCTCCGCCACAACCGTAAGGCTCTCCAGAGGTATGAGGTCTGCAGAACGCATCACCAGGGGCAAACTACCTGCCCTCCAGGACACCTACCCACCCGATGTCACAGGAAGGCATAAAGATCATCAAGGACAACAACACCCAAGCCCACTGCCTGTTCACCCCGCTATCATCCAGAAGCAGAGGTCAGTACAGGTGCATCAAAGCAGGGACGAGAGAGACTGAAAACAGCTTCTATCTCAAGGCCATCAGACTGTTAAACAGCCACCACTAACATTTAGCGGCCGCTGCCAACATACTGACTCAACTCCAGCCACTTTAAAAAATGGGAATTGATGGAAATTATGTAAAAATGTACCACAGCCACTTTAAGCAATGCCACTTAATACAATGTTTACATACCCTACATTACCCATCTCATATGTATTATACTGTACTCATATCCATCTACTGCATCTTGCCATCTTTATGCAATACATGTACCACTAGCCACTTTTTAAACTATCCACTTATGTTTACATACCCTACAGTACTCATCTCATACGTATATTACCGTACTCTATACCATCTACTGCATCTGCCATGCCGTTCTGTACCACCACTCATTCAATATCTTTATGTACATATTCTTTATCCCTTTACACTTGTGTGTGTGTGTAAGGTAGTAGTTGTGGAATTGTTAGGTTAGATTACTGTTGGTTATTACTCGCATTGTCGGAACTAGAAGCACAAGCATTTCGCTACACTCGCATTAACATCTGCTAACCATGTGTATGTGACTAATAAAATTTGATTTGATTTGATTTGATTTGAAATGGCTAAGCTAAGTTAGCGGTGGTGCGCGGCTAATAGCATTTCAATCGGTTACGTCACTCGCTTTGAGACCTTGAAGTATGGTTCCCCTTGCTCTGCAAGGGCCGCGGCCTTTGTGGGGCGATGGGTAACGATGCTTCGTGGTGACTGTTGTTGATGGTGCAGAGGGTCCCTGGTTCGCGCCCGGTCGGGGCGAGGGGACGTACTAAAGTTAAACTGTTACACAAGTGTACAGACATGTAAACTGATTCTGCATTCGGAGACTAGGCCACTTCCCATTTCCCTCAGATGTGGGCAGTGTGTGAACACCTTGTTCTTGACATGATAGGACTTAATCATATCCTCTTCTCTCTTCGGAGAAGCACTTCAACTGAACATAATTAGATGCTACATCACCTCTGAAAGGGGTTGTGTGGCGATTCTAGTGCTATGTCTGCGTGAGTGCTGCCTGTGTGTGTGTGTGTGTGGTTGTGTGTTGTGTGTGTGTGTGGTTGTGTGTGTGTGTGGTGTGTGTGTGTGTGTGTGTGTGTGCATGTGTGTGGGTGTGTGTGTGTGTGTGTGCATAGCAAATCTTATTAAGAACACTTTCCTTCAAATCCACCCTGTTTCCCTCCACTCACTCTCCACCACCGCTCTCTGAAAAAAGCCCCTCTGAGACGCCTTCCCAGCAGCCTCTGTAACTAATGACAGCCCTGGACAGATCTGACAGTGAGCTGTGTCTGTATATTGTGCTTAATATCATCATAATAATGAGAGCAAATTAGAACAATCAATTTCCACGGGCTGGTGCTTGATTGGATGAGAAGGGGGAAGTGACAAGGGGTGATCCATCATTCCACGGACCAGTCACATTAAGGGGAGCGCCGGGGAGTGTGGTGGGGGCAGGTGGGCTGGGCTGGTGGCCAGTAACAGCCAATAGGGACGAGGCTGAGGAGAGCGAGTAGGGCAGGGCTAGGAATTAGACGCAGTGTTCTAGAAGCAAGCGTTAATTCAGCTGTGCATAATTTTTTACAGTATATATTTTGCTCTCCATGACAAAAGTCCTCTTAAATGACAATAACGTTGTGTAAACACAATCAATTACTTTACCTCCAGCCAGCAACAAAACTACCATCACTCTATATTTTAACATCACCAATGACCTTGCTCTCACCTCTGACCTTGGACCACCTCCAATTCAAAACAACACATTCTGAAAACCATGAGATTGAGTTTCACTTTCAAATCCCAGACGAAGCAGATATGGCATTTCGTCGACTACTTCTCTATTTCTCTCTGTTGAGAGACTCAGTCAGTCGCTTGACAGCACGTCTCCATTGCGGCCCCAGTCGGTGGTTCCCCGGCCCGTCTGCAGGGGCCGTGTGTGCAGATGGAAGCAGCAGCCCGGGGGTTAGAGAGACAGGGAGCAGCACCGTTTCATTTCCCATCATCTGATCTACCATAACGCACCATTACACCAGGCGGCGTGACAATACCTCACGGTGAACTGTCACCAGACCTTTGCTTGAAAATGGCTGTAGAAAACAGGCCTGTGCGTGGCTGAATATAACGTTTGAGGTAGTTCTCTGAAGATGTTTACAGGAGGGAGAAGTTCACCTTACCATAAGATATGATTTAAAGGGGAAATCTGGGAATCTGGGACAACAACAAAGCGTTCTCCCGACACTTTTTTGGGGTAACAGCTAAGAATTTGTGCACACAACACCTCAAATGGTTGTAGCCTACCAGATTAGAAGTGTAGTTGATGGAAGTTTAACAGAGAAACCACTATTGAATATGTAGTCTAGAGCAGTGGAGTGGGCCCTGTTCAAAAGTAGTGCGCTACATAGGGAATCGGGTGGCGTTTGGGACACTGCCCTAGTCATGATGAAGGTTGTGTCTGATCTTGCCTGATTGACTACCCAAACGTAAAATATGATGTATATTGTGACTTGTCAGGGCTGAAAAGCATGATAACACCATGATGCACCATAACCAAAGACAGGAAACATGTTAAAGAATATTTATTCATATCATTTACATACATTTGAATATAAAAAGACAAAGTACTTTTTAGTCAACCCTCTACAATAGATGTTGCAGCAATAGTTAAAGACACATTCAAATATTCCAAATGTGAATACAATGATTCTAAACAAATCTATAGTTACTTTGATACTCGGAGCGTATGTACAGTGGCTTGCGAAAGTATTCACCCACCTTGGCATTTTTCCTATTTTGTTACCTTACAACTTGAAATTAAAATAGATTTTGGGAGGGGGTTGTATGATTTGATTTACACAACATGCCTACCACTTTGAAGATGCACATTTTTTTTTTTTGTGAAACAATAACTTGAGCGTGCATAACTAATCACCCCCCCAAAGTCAATACTTTGTAGAGCCACCTTTTTCAGCAATTACAGCTGCAAGTCTAGGGGTATATCTCTATAAGCTTGGCACATCTAGCCACTGGGATTTTTGCCCACTCTTCAAGGCAAAACTGCTCCAGCTCTTTCAAGTTGGATGGGTTCCGCTGGTGTACAGCAATGTTTAAGTCATACTACAGATTCTCAATTAGATTGAGGTCTGGGCTTTGACTAGGCCATTCCAAGACATGTAAATGTTTTCCCGTTAAACCACTCGAGTGTTGCTTTAGCAGTATGCTTAGAGTCATTGTCCTGCTGGAAGGAGAACCTCCGTCCCACTCTCAAATCTCTGGAAGATTGAAAACAGGTTTCCCTCAAGAAGTTCCCTGTATTTAGCGCCATCCATCATTCCTTCAATTCTGACCAGTTTCCCATTCCCTGCTGATGAAAAACATCCCCACAGCATGAGGCTGCCACCACCATGCTTCAATGTAGGGATGGTGTTCTCGGGGTGATGAGAGATGTTGGGCTTGCGCCAGACAGCGTTTTCCTAGACAGCCAAAAAGCTAAATTTTAGTCTCATCTGACCAGAGTACCTTCTTCCATATGTTTGGGGAGTCTCACACATCCCTTTTGACAAACACCAAAAGTGTTTGCATATTTTTGTCTTTAAGCAATGGCTTTTTTCTGGTCATTCTTCCGTAAAGCCCAGCTTTGTGGACTGTACGGCTTAAAGTGGTCCTATGGACAGATACTCCAATCTCCGCTGTGGAGCTTTGCAGCTCCTTCAGGGTTATCTTTGGTCTCTTTGTTGCCTCTCTGATTAATGCCCTCCTTGCCTGGTCTGTGAGTTTTTGTGGGCGGCCCTCTCTTGGCAGGTTTGTTGTGGTGCCATAATTCTTTCAATTTTTTAATAATGGATTTAATGGTGCTCTGTGGGATGTTCAAAGTTTCAGATATTTTTTTAGAACCCAACCCTGATCTGTACTTCTCCACAACTTTGTCCCTGACCTGTTTGGAGAGCTCCTTGGTTTACATAGTGCTGCTTGTGTCACGTCCTGACCTTAGTTCCGTTTTTGTGTCTCTATTTTAGTTTGGTCAGGGCGTGAGTTAGGGTGGGCAGTCTAGGTTCTTTTTTCTAGGTTGTTGTTTTTCTATGTGTTTGGCCTGGTGTGGTTCCCAATCAGAGGCAGCTGTTTATCGTTGTCTCTGATTGGGAGCCATATTTAGGTAGCCTGTTTCCCATTGTGTGTTATTGTTTCCTGTGTTAGTGTTTCTTTCACATTTCAGGACTGTTTCAGTTTTCGTTATCATTCACTTTGTTATTTTTGTATTTTGTCGTGTTCAGTTTTATTAAACTATCATGGACACTTACCACGCTGCGTATTGGTCCGATCCTTCATACTCCTCGTCTGAAGAGGAGGAAAATCGTTACAGCTTGCTTGGTGGTGTTGCAGACTCTGGGGCCTTTCAGAACAGGTGTATATATACTGAGATCATGTGACAGATCATGTGACACTTAGATTGCACACAGGTGAACTTTGTTTAAGTAATTATGTGACTTCTGAAGGTCATTGGTTGCACCAGATCTTATTTAGGGGCTTCATAGCAAAGGGGGTGAATACATATGCACACATCACTTTTCCGTTTTTAAAATGTCTTTTTGATTTTTGAAATAAGTTATTTTTTTCATTTCACTTCACCAATTTTGACTATTTTGTGTATGTCAATTCCATGAAATCCAAATAAAAATCAATTTAAATTACAGGTTGTAATGCAACAAAATAGGAAAAAATGCCAAGGGGTTGAATACTTTCGCAAGGCGCTGTATAAATATATACAGTACCAGTRAAAAGTTTGGACACCCCTATATTCCACAAATTAACTTTTAACAAGGGACACCTGTTAAATTAAATGCATTCCAGGTGACTACCACATGAAGCTGGTTGAGAGAATGCCAAGAGTGTGCAAAGCTGTCATCAAGGCAAAGGGTGTGTAATACTTTTTTGGTTACTACATGATTTCATATGTGTTATTTCACAGTTTTGATGTCTTCACTATTATTCTAGGTACAATTTAACGTACGATATACACTGAGTGTACAAAACATTAAGGACACCTGCTCTTTCCATGACATCGACTGACCTGGTGAATAGTAGTAGGTGGTAGTAGGTGTCAGGCGCACCGGTTTGAGTGTGTCAAGAACTGCAACGCTGCTGGGMTTTTTAAACACTCAACAGTTTCTTGTGTGTATCAACAATGGRCCACCACCCAAAGGACATCCAGACAACTTGACACAACTGCGGGAAGCATTAGATCAACATGGGCCAGCATCCATGTGGAACGCTTTCGACACCTTGTYGAGTCCATGCCCCCACGAATTGAGGCTGTTSTGAGGGCAAAAGYGGGTGTAACTCAATATTAGGAAGGTGTTCCTAATGTTTTGTACACTCAGTGTATAATGTATATATCCTCCTACACACTTTCTTGTGCATATCTGTTTAACATGTACAATATAACGTACAATATATAACTTATCCTGCCTCGGAATATGGAATGACTACTACAGTAGCCAAATTTACAAACTCTCTTACGCAAAAGAGAGAAGAAAAAATACATAAACAAGCAAACTCAAGTTATTGGTTCTCTCTTCAGCTAAGCAAGGTAAACATGATCACAGACACTGTAACACTTGGAGCACCTTCTTATGAAGCCTTATAAAGGATCATAGCACCTTATAATGTGCTATGAATATGTTGTTAAGGCATTATAACACCTGATAGTGTTTCTAAAACTATACRATTCACATGATGTGGACTGACCTCATTTTCTGTCAAAACCAGTGATCGGGAAAATGGTAAACGTCAGATACTGCATTCATATCATGATACTGTTGCTGTGTCAATAAATAAATACATTCCCTCMATACTGTAGGAAAGGTTTTCAGACAGATTGAGAGAAGAAGACTTTCAGCGTGATTCACAGAAAGAGAGGCACATATAACTGAGAGAGTGGAACCTAATGGTTATAGACGTGCTGACTTCCAAACAGTACATAGAGTCAATGTAGGTTACTGTACAACTGGTAACATTGAATGTTACATTTTGGAACGGTATGGAGATAGATTTCCGTCAAAAATGTTTTTCATTTACATAGATATGGACATAATTAAACTTCGACACCATTGAGAACATGTTAAACAACACTTACACACTATCCTGAGGTCTTCCATAAGGGGTTTTGTGGTGTAAGACTGACACTAGGTGTCCTGTACACCATGAACACAGATTCAGAGAAGAACGAAATGAAATACTGAACAACTGAATCGAAATAGATGGTTTTTCTTGTCTGCATTAACTGGGCAGGGAAAGCAAAGTCACCAATTCACCACATTGCTTTCACCTATTCTGTCCACTGGCAAAAACTGGTTGGATCAACGTTGTTTTCCACGTCATTACAATCAATCAGTACGTATGAATGACGTTGAATAACGTGGGAAACGAATTGGATTTGCAAAAAGGGCATTTTGGCTTTTTTAACTAACTTTTAACCCAAAGCAATATCATGGTGACATTTTATGTATGATATTCAACATTGACTTCACGTTAGTTGACAACTCAACCAAATGGAAATCAAAACTAGACGTTTAACTGACGTCTGTGCCAGTGGGGTGTTTTTCAAGATCAGTACAAGATAAGAGACACTTTTAGACTACCCACGTCTCTATCTTTCTCTCTCTCTCCTTTCCCCTTCTCTACTTCTTCTTCTCCTCATTCGTACTCCAGGTCGACGGCACCATAGCCGTTCATCTTGGCTAGTTTGAGTTTTTAGCGACGCCAGCTCTGCTCTCCTCCTCCAGCATGCCGTTCCTCGGCGCGAACAGCTGGCTGATCTCCACAAATGTCTTGTTTCTTGGTCTCGGGGACGATGAAAGAAGACGTAGGCCGCACTGCCATGCCACGCCAAAGAACACGCAGGTAGCAGTAGGCCCCTGCCGACATCTGGGGGTGGGGAAAGAGTTGTTTGCTGAATGAATTTGATTATTAGAGGGACCGAAGGTAACAGTAACAACAGAAGTAACAGGAACATAACAGAACACCATGCGATTTAGATCTTCAGACGATGGCACTTATTTCAATTAAAACATTTGCTACTATTTCTAATACACTACTGATATATCAAATCAAATCAAATTTATTAGTCACATACACATGGTTAGCAGATGTTAATGCGAGTGTAGCGAAATGCTTGTGCTTCTAGTTCCGACAATGCAGTAATAACCAACAAGTAATCTAACCTAACAATTCCACAACTACTACCTTACACACACACAAGTGTAAGGGATAAGAATATGTACTAAAAGATATATTGAATGAGTGGTGGTACGAAGGCATGGCAGATGCAGTAGATGGTATAGAGTACGGTATATATAATGAGATGAGTACTGTAGGGTATGTAAACATAAAGTGGCATATGTTTAAAGTGGCTAGTGGTACATGTATTACATAAAGATGGCAAGATGCAGTAGATGATATAGAGTACAGTATATACATATGAGATGGAGTATATTGTTACTATACTACTGATATACTACCAATATGCTACTAGTATACTATCACTATACTAATACTATACTGCTACTATACTACTGCTTTACTACTACAGATGAGTTCGAGGGAATAGGGAGCTGGATCGAGAGCTGGCGTGAAAAAGGCACGACTAAAATGCCAACATATACCGGGGTAAAACGTGTGTACAGGAGTAATTATAGGCCAGGTGTTCTGACCTGTAGGAAGGGGAAGACAAAGCCGATGGTGAAGTTGGACAGCCAGTTGAGGCATCCAGCCACGGTGTAGGCAGCCGGACGATGGGACTGTTTAAACAGCTCTGCTGTAATCAGGAAGGGTACTCCAGCTACACAGGGACAGAGACACACACAATGAGACAAGTTGGCAGCATTTAGACGGCCAACCCAACTCTGATCATTTCTCCACTAACTGATCTTTTGACCKATCAGATCAACTCTGAAAAATATGTGAAAAGATCTGATGTGATTGGCCAAAAGAACAAATAGTGGATCGAATATCAGAATGTGTGAACACAGCCATAGTCTACAAAAATATACTTTTCAAGCCATGATAGAATCACATCATGGGCTACTAGTTATAATCACATGTGAAGTTGGGCAAACTACCAAACCACTGATATTGATAACAGCAAGACTTTAGAGTAAGGATAGTACATTGAGGATTGAAACCACCATTATATTCCATCGGTGTAAGACAGATGTATGATCTTAATTTGATCTGTATTGTCACAGCGAAATAATCCTGCAGCAACAGGATTTGAACATTTAGTCCATTATATTGCCTGATCGGTGGTTAGGCTATTAYCTGGCCAAAAGTAGGCTACATGAAAAGTACAATATTGTCAATATAACCATGTGTTAGTGTGGGTTTTCAGTGAACTTACGTAAATCACAAAGCTCATCTGAAAATTCTCAGCAACAAAGGAGTGATCAAATTAAGGTCCTACATCTGCATCTCAATATGTTAACTCTATAATATGTAGAATCTATAGACGGTTTCATTGCTCCAAATATCTAATTCATCATGGTTAGAAATGAGAGATATTATGAATGAGGAATAATACATTAGTAAAAGCCTAATGATGAACGTGTCAAGTTTAGTCCTCATTATTTGTGCATGATAATGACATGGGGAGAAGGTTTGATAATATAGTCAATAAGTAGGGCTCTGCATTTTGTCTACATCTGCAGTACTATGAGCTTCTTCACATTGTTTATGCAAGTTTTTGTCTCAAGGAGGCATATTCATCACACACACCAAAATATTCATTATGAACAATGAGCCATTGAAAATCTAATTGCGGCAAACAGAAAATCCTCATCTGAGCTTGATGTATGGATTTTGCCTGCTTGACGGATTACATTATGTAAACTAGTGTTGGTCTAATTCATCATGCTTATAGCCACCATCAACATTCTAATAAACTGTTGCGTTCAGCCGACGAGCCCCAAACAAATGGGTGTAAGAATGGATGTTCCTGTTACCGTGGCAGTTATGATTTCCTCATTTAGTGGATTAATGAAATACAATAGAGTAGCTATTTATGTTGGGTCAACAGTGAGGGGAGTTTTGGCTGCCTTTTCTAGAGCACTTCTATATTCCACCACCAGAGAGCAGTGTTTCCTAGTTAGAAAATAACAGGCTGTGTCTATTGGATAAAGTGGAACTTTCAAAGTGCTATAGGTATCCTAGAGGTTKATAGTTTTGGGTCAGTAACTGAAATGTTGCTGGTTCGAATCCCTGAGCCAACTTGGTGAAAAATCTGTTGATGTGCCCTTGAGCAAGACACTTAACCATAGTTTCTCTGGATAACAGCATCTGCTAAATAACTTAAATGTACTTCTCAGAGTAGCATTATAGCCCCTTGTGCTAAAAGAGGAAGTACCCACTCTTCTACTGAGAGAGATATACATCCTGAGTATAGAACCTTGTTTTGAAGGAGAGAAACAGAGACAGAGATAAACAAACAAGCAGACCACCAGGGTAGATGTCTTACCTGGTCCTATACAGAAGCCAGCGATGATCCCCACCACACAGGCAACACTGATGTAGTGGGACTTAAATGGGCAGCGAATGGAAGCATAGGACAGTCATTATCAGAGACCATAGGACAGTCATCACATTACAAATAATAGACTGACTGGTTACTGATTGTACTCATTAAAGAGACAGTCAAAGACACAGAGACAGTAACACAAAGAGAGTCTGCACGATTCAGACTAATAGTAATGAAGATTGCATTGTTCTTCTATAAACTGACCTGAAATCAGATTTTCTCTTTTCACAGAAAATGCAGAATTCCAGGTCTGGTGAACTGATCCTAGACCTGTGTCTACAGGGGAAGATTCATGGGTAGATGAACGTACCTGGAACATGAGGGACAGCGTGATCCCTGCACAGCAAATTCCCATGAAGGTGAATCCACCAATCATCAGAGGTCTTCTGCCCAGCCGTTCAATGGTGAAGCACTGGAYGCYGGACAAAGGAGAACAAGTTATTTCTATTGGCTGACGACTTAACATGTCAATGTTATGCTTCTGCATGGGAAAAATGGCAAACTGCTACCCAGAGACTGTGTTTCTTGGAATAGCTCAGCACCCAGTAGTATGTCCACTGACCTATATGTCTCTTTAGAAACTGTAGTCATGGGTTGCATCCCAAATGACACCCTATTTCCTTTGTAGTGCACTACTTTTGACCAGGGCCCAAAGGGGGATATATAGGGAATAGTGTGCCATGTGGAACAGACATGGTCTGAACCAGAGCCGTGCTGTAAAGAATGTACATACATAATTTACTGTATATAATATAGCTGTGGTTTGACTATAGTATCTCAGTGTATATATGCTTAACAGTTCCTGAGGGCCTTATAGCTAAAGTACAGGCTTGTCCAAAAGGAGTGTGGAAGTGAGTATTACCACCAGCTACCAGACAATAATAACAACACCTCAGACTAGAGTAGGCTAGCTAATGTTAGCCTGGTTAAACCAGACTGAATGCTTCACTCACCTATGAGAGCAGTGTTCAGTCTGGTGAACCAGGCTAAGCTAGCATGCTCAGCGGTTGTGCTCACACAGTAATCCAATGACAGCTTGCTTACCCCTACACATCCAGCGATAACCTCGATGGCTCCGGTTCCAACCGTGGTGTACTGGATCTGAGGGACTGGGATACCTGCGTTCTCAAAGATGGRGTTGGTATAGAACCAGATCTGAAGAGAGAGAGAGGTGTAGATCAGTAGCTGAACTGTGAGTAGTGAACATGTACATTGTTGAATACACATACTGTAGGGCTACATCTTTGTTGCATTGTTCTTTGAATAGTCCATTGTTCAGTGTTCTGGGCTGTACAGCGCTTACATCATCATCATCATCGACAGCAACATTAGTAACTGAGTGTACATACTAAACATGGCCGTCTGTTTTAACCTGGCTAAACAAATATGCAACGTTCAGCTAATGGTCATTCTTAAGCTCTTATTATTCATGGCTGATTCATCATAATTGCTGTCACAACCATCCTAAATCCCATCTGTCAAATCAGATATATTTAATCAATGCTGTGGTCCAACATGTCAACGTTGGCTTATAGTATTCCCAGTCCAATGAATGAATGTCAACAACACACATCCTCTAATACGGACAAGATCAGGAAAAGTAGATGAAATGCACACATATAGTTGGTTTCAGTAACCATCCACCATCCACACAGTAACCATCCACCATCCACACAGTAACCATCCACCATCCACACAGTAACCCATCCACCATCCACACAGTAACCATCCACACAGTAACCATCCACCTTCCACACAGTAACCCATCCACCTTCCACACAGTAACCATCCACCATCCACACAGTAACCATCCACCTTCCACACAGTAACCATCCACCTTCCACACAGTAACCATCCACCTTCACACAGAACGCATTACACCTCCACACAAGTAAACCATCCATCCTTCCACAAATAACATCCGCTTCCCCACAGTAACCATCCCCATCCACACAGTAAACCCATACCGCCTCCACAGCAGTAACCATGACTCCACTATCAGTAACCATCCAGCCTTCCACACGAGTAACCCATCCACCTTCACCACACCCAGTTAACGCATTCCACCATCCAACAGTAACACCACCATCCACACAGTACCATCCACCTTCCACACAGTAACCATCCACCATCCACACAGTAACCATCCACCATCCACACAGTAACCATCCACCCATTCACACCAGTAACCATCCACCTCAACAAAGTAACCATCCACCTTCCACACAGTAACCATCCACCTCCACAAAGTAACGCCATCCACCATTCCACACAGTAACCATCCACCTCCAACGACAGTAAGCATCGCCTTCCACACAGTAACCATCCCCTTCCACACAGTAAACCATCCGCCGTCCACACAGTAACCACGCTCCACACAGTTAACCAACTTCCCCTTCCACACAGTAACCATACCACCTTCCACACAGTAAACCATCTCCACACAGTCACCATCCACATCCAACCGAACCATCCACCTTCACACAACCATCCACCGTTCCACACAGTAACCAATCCACTCTCCACACCCAGTAACCATCCACCATCCACAACAGATAACCATCACCTTCCAACGAGAACCATGGCCACCTCCACAGCAGTAAAATGTCCACTCTTCCACACAGTAACCATCCACCTTCCACACAGTAACTCATCCCCTTCCACGACAGAAAGCCATCCCACTTCCCCACAGATAACCAGCACACATCCACACGTAACCCTCATCTTCCACACATGTAACCATCCACTTCAAACAGTAAACACATTCACATTCCACACAGTAACCCATCCCACCTTCCAACAGGTAAACCATCCCACCTTCCACACAGAAACCATCCCCCTCCACACAGTCTCCATCCCCCTTCCACACAGAAACCATGCCACCTTCCCCACAGTAACACATCCACCCATGCCTACCGCAGACCCATCCACACAAGTTAATCATCAACTCACAAACAGTAACCCATCCGCTACACACAGTAACGCATCCATCCTTCCACACAGTAATACCTCCACCTCACACAGTAACCATCCACCTCCACACAGTAAACCATCACCATCCACACAGTAACGCATACCACTTCCACACTAGTAACCTCCACCTTCCGACAGACAGTAACCATCCCACCATAGCACTACAGTAACTCATCCACCATCCACA
>NW_019943228.1:24770-26563 GCF_002910315.2 Salvelinus sp. IW2-2015 | reverse complement strand
ACCATCCACACATACATGGATTTTTCCACCCATTCATGGAAATAGGTCACATCCACACATGGTATTTGCCCGTCCCTGTGTAGAATTCTGATTGGACTTCTAGAATTTAGTATCACCAAGCAGGAAATGGGTTGCAAAGACCTCCTCGGAATTCTAAAAGGTGGACATTGGGGTTCTTTGATATGACATTAGAGRTGTTGTGCTCCGTGTCTGGAGCAGCTGCGACAGGAGAAAGCAGTATAGCGTGGCCGTGCTGTGAGATGGGGACCAGCATGAGACCATGTACACGAGTGCTTATCCACATGGTGCTGAAGGGCCAAGGGCCCATGTCACTAGGATCAGTGTGTGTGTGGGAATCCATTTGGACTATGAAACGAGGATGTGTGTGTGTGTGTATGTTTCTAGGGTGTATTGTATTGTACAGTAATGAGGACCAGTGTGTGTGTGTCTATGGTGTGTTGTACAGTAATGAGGACCAGTGTGTGTGTGTGTCTAGGGTGTATTGTATAGTAATGAGGACCAYTGTGTGTGTGTCTAGGGTGTATTGTATAGTAATGAGGACCAGTGTGTGTGTGTCTAGGGTGTATTGTATAGTAATGCGGACCAGTGTGTGCGTTTAGGGTGTATTGTACAGTAATGAGGCATGCCCCTGCTTTGTCACTCAGCACCAGTGGTTCTAAGTGAGGCTGTAATATATAGTGGTGGTGGTGATAGGGGCATATGGTGTATCCACACACACAGGGACACACACTCTCCTGCATGTATGCATGAATGTATGGACAAACACACACACAAACACACACACTGACCCACCGCGTCGATACCGGACAGCTGCATGCCAATATTGACCACCACTATAGTGATGACCTGCCATCGGACGCTCCGGTCCTTCAGCAGCCCGATGACCGACACGGTCTGGACCGAGGACATGGACCGCTGCTCCTCCTGCATCTCCTCGATCTCTGCCTGGATGTTCACTTTGGACCGGTACCACTTCAGAGCTGGGGAGAGAATCTCACTTTACTAGACTGGTGAGTACAGCACAGCTAGGGTTGTATACAGTATGGACAGTATTGAAATACAAGTCTTTGTTGTATTGGTCTGTGGTTACAGCTTCCCCCAAAAAACGAACTAACAGAAAATCTGCATCTCTTCATATAATACTCCTTACAATAGCAATTCAGGTCTTTTAGGTCTTTTACAGTCTACTCTATATGCCAAGAAAAGAAAGAAAGAACTATCAACTATATCCTCCTAATGGACGGAGCCTCCTCACCTGTGATGGTGGCATGGACATTCCTCTTCTCTATGAGCAGGTACCGCGGGCTCTCTGGGAACCATGGCAACAGCATCAGCTGGAACATGGTGGGGATCACCACCAGAGACAGGAAGAGGGGCCAGTGCTCTTCCTGTTGAGGGGTTAGAGGCCAAAGGATATAGGGTCAGCAAGAGGTCAATATGAGTTTCTTTAAAAAAATGATATAACAAAGTTTGAAGGAAGGTAGGAACTCTCTGGAATAAAAAGCAGCCAAATAGTGTGCTGAATGGAGATGATCGTAAAAGATGAGTCTACCACGTGGGTCGATGCTATTGACTGATCTGATTACTGTAGAACTGGGACACACTGCACATGTATTCAGATCACATTCCTTGATAGTTCCGCCTTGAGAGGAGGATATCATTTCTCCAAAGAAAAGTCTTTTAATATACCTCCAATGTTTAGGCTTCACCAGCACGTCACAGGGTGAGTTTATTCTGTTAAACTCCGAGCGGTTGATTTGGGCCCGGTACAG
>NW_019943228.1:22176-23830 GCF_002910315.2 Salvelinus sp. IW2-2015 | reverse complement strand
CATTTCAAGGGGTTTAGGCCTGCTGCATCTCGGGCTCTGTTTTGTCCATTTTTTCACCTTTATCAGAATCCCACAGTTCTTACCTTTGTAACAGTACTAAGCATGTGTTTGTAGGATTTATAGTTCGGAAACCGAAATGTACTTTATGAGGGTAGTATACAATATTATGCGGGGTTAAGAAAATGCCACTAGAGGGCGTCAGAATTTAAGAGGTTAKGTTTCGTTTGTCTTTACCTCACCAAAAGTTCTTTATCTATTTACGCCAAAGAAAAGACCAACAAAGAAGATTAACTATGAACTAAGATATTAAGGATAAGATTTTACTGCACCTTTCCCAGTAGTTCATGTAGCCCCAGGATCTGAGCGATGAAGACTCCTAGACAGATAAAGATGCTAGGCACGAGGCCCAGGAAGCCTCGCAGGTTCTTAGGTGCTATCTCCCCCAGGTACATTGGAACCACACTCAGAGAGATACCTTGTGGGAGGGGAACAGAGGTGAGAGGTCATAGAGGTTCTATCTCCCCCAGGTGCATAGGTACCACACTCAGAGAGATACCTGGAGGGAGGGGGGTATGGACATTACACAGATCAGATTCAGTATTAGCAGTTAACCTTACAGCTAGCAGTGTTGCTGATAAGAGCTGATAAGAATACATGGCCATAAACGCTAGATCGTTCAAGATGTTCAAACGTTCTTAGATGACCACCAGGGTCAAATAATAATCAAGGTGGTTATAGAGGGTGCAACAGATCAGCTCCTCAGGAGTAAATGTCAGTTGGCTTTTCATAGCCGAGCATTTACAGGTTGAAACAGCAGGTGCGGTAGAGAGAGAGACAGAGAGAGAGAGAGAGAGAGAGAGAGAATACTTGCGTCAGGTGTCAAGTTACGTACAGTATGTGCTATGAATGCCTTATGATTACCCCCTCAAATAGTGTTTCCTAATCCTTACTGAACATGTTAAGGACGGTCGGACATAGTGGTATTATTCTGTTACTGCATTACCTGAGTGTACCCCTGTGATGAAGCGTCCAACAATGATCATCTCTGGAGAGCCAAAGGTCCTGCTGAAGCCCATGAAGGCTCCAGCTATYAACACCAGACATGTGATTCTCACCAGGGTCCCTTTCCTGTAGACAGCAGAACAATCAGCCTGAGAAACCTTCGACAAACCATTGGCTTCAACATACTGGAAGTCCAATATCCTCAAACACCCGATTGAAATGTAAGACTTTCGTAACGCAAAGAGATGTAGCCTAAGTATGCATAAATGTCTGAATGATTTCCAACATATATCATTTTCTACAGAGTAAATCAATAGTTTTAGATGTTGGACCAGTTTTCCATTGACTTCTTTTCCTTTCCCTATTTTCGCAAAAATCWWAATCAAAATCCAGTTCTCGGTCGAGGATCTCTCAAACACCTTGGCATTTTCTTTGATGCAGCACATCATTGACATTACAGTGCCTGTAGAAATTCTACACACTTGAACTTTTTTCACATTCTGCTGCCTTAAAATGAAATCTAAAAAGGAATTCAATTCGATTTATTTTCATACACATCTAAACAACTTACTCCACATTTTCAAAGTCAAAGAAAGTTATAGAACATTTTCCAAATTAGGAAAATATGAAATATCATAAAATGGATAAGTCT
>NW_019943228.1:20332-21011 GCF_002910315.2 Salvelinus sp. IW2-2015 | reverse complement strand
GGGGGGTGGAGACTTATCCATTTATGAATGTTCTATACATTTCTTCCACTTTGAAAATGTGGAGTAAGTTGTGTAGATCTGTAGGAAAAATATATACATTTTAATCCCTTTTTAGATTGAATATTATTAAGGCAGCAAAATGTGAAAAAAGTTCAAGGGGGTGTAGACATTGTCAGGCACTTGCACCAACAAGAGTGGTCACAGACGAATGTGACTGTCATTTAGTTGTTTACTGATCAGTCAATGAAGTTGTCAATGACGTTATGTCAATGACGTTATGTCAATGACGTTATAAAAACAAAGAGAGTCGCACACTCCATATGTATAACCTCTCAGTAATTGATTGGGTCAAAACACACCAACGTTTGGGCATTCACTGTGCCTTCTTCAGGGTAATGTCATAAATGCTTGAACTAGGTTATGTAGACAAACAGTGCAATTAGTGCAACCAATGACAATAGTGAGGGGTGTGTCGTAATTGCTAGGTTGAGCAGAATGAATTGAGCGAAACTGTTAAAAGACCCACAGCATATTGAATATAGTATTTAATTGTTATCATTAGCATTAGCATAACATTAGCATCAACATACATTGTTTCATTTAATGTCACCCATATATTTCAATATTTCCAATTTCACTCAATGATTTTGTGACATGTATTCTTTTGGTTCAACCATAA
>NW_019943228.1:1769-19812 GCF_002910315.2 Salvelinus sp. IW2-2015 | reverse complement strand
ACAGGTGATGAGATGGATTACTCCCTTTGTCTTGCATGAGATGATACCCCTAACAGGGATTTTTTGACATATGTGGGTGTCTGAAGAAGGATGTTTTTGTAGTGCTAACTGGATAGTCAGTGTTCTTACACCTGATTGAGCTGCGGTGTTCAGCTATGCGTGGTTTTACTTGTCTTTTCGTTTGTCCTATGTAGGCTTTCCCACATGAACAGGTGATGAGATGGATTACTCCCTTTGTCTTGCATGAGATGATACCCCTAACAGGGATTTTTTGACATATGTGGGTGTCTGAAGAAGGATGTTTTTGTAGTGCTATTGCACTGTGCGCATGAGCCACATTTGTAGTTCCCATTTGGAATGTAAGTCGCTCTGGATAAGAGCGTCTGCTAAATGACTTAAATGTAATGTAATGTAAATGTAAATGTAAATGAATGGGTGTCACTGTTTGTCTACATAACCTGGTTCAAGCATTCGTTACATTACCCTGAAGAAGGCACAGTGATGCCGCAACGTTGGTGGGTTTTTTTACCAAATAAATGACTGGGAGGTTATAGATATGGACCGTTCGACTCCATTTCCACAGCTTACAGTTTATTCTCTGTAAGTCAGCACCTCTACACTAAATCATTTTCTCTGGGTGTGCGCCAGCTCATGCTTTTTATTATGTCAATGACGTTATGTCAATGGCGTTATGTCAATGGCGTTATGTCAATGGCGTTATGTCAATGGCGTCATGTCAATTATGGCTGGAGGGGCAAGTCTAAGATTTGGGGCTAAGTCTTACCTTCCAAATCTGGTGACTAGTATGCCCACCATGAGGCTGCCCACCATGCCCCCGATGGCAAACACAGACACGGTGACAGAGTAGAACAACGTAAGCTTCTTGTCGTCCAGACCCGTCCCGTTCCTTGCTATCATCGTCTGGTTATAGAATGCCTTGATGTACTGGGAGAGGAGGAAGAGAGGGAGGAAGTGTCAAACATACCGTAGATACCATGTCAAGTCAGAAGAAATTGCTAGAAGCAGACGCCATTGTCTGGTTGCAAAGCTGCTTTATCAAATCAAATTCTATTGGTCACATACACATGGTTAGCAGATGTTAATGTGAGTGTAGCGAGATGCTTGCGCTTCTAGTTCTGACAGTGCAGTAATATCTAACAATTCTCCAACAACCTAATACACACAAATCTAAAGGGGTGAATGAGAATATGTACATATAAGTATATGGATGAGCGATGGCCGAGCGGCATAGGCAAGGTGCAATAGATGGTTATCAAATACAGTATATACATGTGATATGAGTAATGTAAGATATGTAAACATTATTAAAGTGGCATTATTTAGAGTGGCATTGTTTAAAGTGACCAGTGATCCATTTATTAAAGTGGCCAGTGATTGGGTCTCAATGTAGGCAGCAGCCTGAGTTACTGATTGCTGTTTAGCAGTCTGATGGCCTTGAGATAGACTGAAAAACAGCTTCTATGTACTGAGGGGGGCGAGGAGAAGGAGAAAGGGTAGAATGTAGATAAGGAAYTCATATCAACACAATAGAGTCTAGAAGTGATGGGATCAACAGACAATACCCAGGCTTTTATTTTCTAACTATTTACATGTGTGTCTTTTGGCATCGTCATATTTGTCTGGAGCGTTTTCGTTCCCTTTTAAGAGAGATTATGAAGGAAAATCTATTTTCACTCAATTTCAGTGCAGGTATATACAGTGCATTCGGAAAGTATTCAGACCCCTTCACTTTTTCCACATTTTGTTATGATACAGCATCCCAAAAGACTCGAGGGTGTAATCGCTGCCAAAGGTGCTTCAACAAAGTACTGAGTAAAGTGTCTGAATACTTATGTAAATAAGGTATTTCTGTTTTTTATTACATTTCTAAACATTTCTAAAAAACAGTTTTTGCTTTTTCATTATGGGGTATTGTGTGTAGATTGATGATACTTTGTATTTATTTAATCAATTTTAGAATAAGGCTGTAACGTAACAAAATGTGGAAAAAGCCAAGGGGTCTGAATACTTTCCGAATGCACTGTACGCCTGGCTATGCACTATAATACAACTATGACAATGGGGGCTTAAACGCTGTCATCTGACATCAGAACAGAGGTCAGGAAGGGCCAGAGAATAAGGTAACAACCGACCATTACAGACTCATTGAGTTGAATGGCTTAAATCACTTGGCTGTAAGTTGAAGTCAAATCCGATTAGTGAGCTCATAGCCTAATGTACAGTATACTGATAGACTTATGTTACTCCACTTCCTTATTTAAAGTAACACAATGAGGTTTGAGGTTTGCACCTAATGCTGTTCCAAAAATACATGCAGCATACTGCATAGGTGAATCTACCACACACACGTCATGTACAGTACCATGCAAGTGTTGATCACAGAACACTTGTTTTGTTGCTCTCCCTTTAAAACGGACAGGCACATATCCTTTAGCTGGCCCTTTGATAAAGCAGATGACACATTTTTTCTGATTGAGTCAAATGGAGGGTTTTTGGATCATAATGTAGGAGAAAGAATGAATCCTCTCCCTTTTGGGGAAAAATTACACATTATGAAGTCAAATAGACCACATCCTAGTCTTCCATCTGACTATACTCTTAGGGGGAAAAAAGCTATCTAGAGCCTAAAAGGGTTCTTTGACTGTCCCCATAAAATAACCCGTCGAAAAATTATGTTTGGTTGCAGGTTGAACCATTTTAGGTTCCATGTAGAACCCTTTCTACAGAGGGTTCTACATCAAACCCAAAAGGGTAGCTTCATGGAACCAAAAAGACTTCTCCTTTGGGGACAGCCAAATAACGTTTTTGGAACCCTTTTTTCTAAGAGTGTACCTCTCTCTCTCTCTCAGGTCACGGCTAAAATTCAATTCCAGGGCCTCCTTTCCTGTTCTCTCTCCTTCTCTAATGACGTCGTTGTCTCTGAATCAGCGTGGTGTTACTATTATGTAATTAATTCATCTTCTCTCTGCCTCTCCCTAGCCTTAGCTGAAACAGAGCAGCAGAATACAACTCTCTCAGTGGAAGAGACAGACCTGGGTTCAATTACTATTGGAAATAATTTGAAACATGTAAGCTGGGCTTGATTGAGCTTGCCTGGCACAATGTAACCAATAGAATAGTTGCAAAAGTGCTTAACTCACTCATCCGACAATCCGGGTAGACTAAAACAAGCGGGCAAAGTATTTGAAAGATTTCAAATCGTATTTGAACCCAGGTCTGTGAATAGACACAGCAGTCTCGTGACAACCCATTTGGCAGGAAGGAGGGTCATTGATGGCCCTGATTCCCCACGTGACTTCCACAATAGTGCCAAAAGAGTACCACCGATTTGTTGGTGAAGTGTCGGACAATTCTTCTGCTTGTTTTCCCGATGTGAAAGACTAGGTTGTYTTTTGGAGCCGTGCACATTTCTAATTATACTGTATGTCCACTGGGGAATTTGAAGCAAGGACAATAAAAGGAGGGAACCAACAATTGGAGCAAGGGATTGTGTGACAGGGATGTAAATCGATAAACATTCCTAAAATGGTTGTAAGAAGAGACAGATTTGTGGACAGATTTGACAATGGGATTGAAATGAAAAACATTGCAATATCCATCACTAAAGAAAACAACCCTGTCATCATCATCATCATCCCCATCATCAACCACAAGAACAGTAACATCAGGTATCCATGAGACAGGGAGGTGGTAGCATTTTCACTCATTTTACCGTGGTAGAATTTTCACTCATTTTACCGTGGTAGCATTTTCACTCATTTTACCATGCAACAATGCGTCATGTACGGCCTGATTTGCCTGAAGTGTCTGTGGGTTAGAGATGAGTATGATGTCTCTCTTCTTTAACGCCCAGGAAGCTCCGATTCAAACCCCCATTAGACAGCTCTGCAAGCGGCCACCGGTGGGTAGCCTAGCGGTTCGAGCGTTGGGCCAGTAACCAAAAGGTCGCTGGTTCTAATACCTGAGCCGAAAAGGTGAAAATCTACTACGGCTGACTCTGTAAAAAAAAAAKAAATTCACTGCACCTATCCGGTGTGTAACAATAAAACGTTTTTTATTTTTTATGTACAAGCAACCGAAAAAAAAAGAAGCCTATTCGGTACCTCCAATGCAAATCACTCATTAATGCGATGCAGAAGTCAGCTGAATACATTGGAGGAAAATGTTGCTTGTACCTTTTTACTTAGACATTCTCTTTTTTTTCTAACATACTGGCCGTAACGGGAGTACATTAAAATAGTTGCTCAGCGAAACACCGTATTTGGTAACAAACGTATTTTGACATCATAGCGATTGCAGAGCTGTCTAACGGGAGTTAGACAAGAGACACGGCATACTCATCATCTCTAACCCAGAGACACTGGGCTGATTCAACTTCAGATACCAATAATCGCTGTGGAAATGTGCGATTATATTGTCTATGGAAGTCTACGTCAATGGCCATTGTGTGTTATGTTTTTATGACACCATTTTGTCTCCATTAGACAAATCAATTTAGCTTATAAGATCTCTATCCAAGTCTAAGATGGAAATGCTCTGCAGTAGCAGGCCTTACAACGTCAACCGTTCCCATTGTGGAAATAACACGGTCTAATGTGAGGCTGACTGAATTGACACAGTTCACACTGAACCGGTTCAACCATCCAGGTCAAAACAAATCTACCACAACCAGGAAATCAGGSYACAAGACTCATGGCTCGGCTCACGTGTGAAGTTTCCCCTGGGTACAGACGTAGGATCAGCTTCCCCTCTCKTAATGTAAACGTTAACCAATAGTGGGGAAAATGCAAAAATGACCCCAGATCAGCAATTTCACACTACTCGAGGAGAGTAGTAACACGGCYTYAACAGAATACTCATGGTGGTAAACCTATACAATACATATYGTGTCTTAGTTTGTGTAGCTCCTATGTTATAGTCCACTAACTSCAGTACATATGTACTTATAAAAAGGATAGGTTCGGTCATGGAGTCTGTATATTCACAATAGGCCTATTCCTATTGACTGTATGTATCTCACTGAAATTGTATATTTCCCTGTTCACAACCATTTCAATGCATGTAGGCCTGCAGTGTCTTACTGCATAGAGATGTTARTGTGGTGCCTCCTACCTCTGCAGGAGWGTTGACCACGGCCAGGTTGTAGCCATAGAGCATGGAGCTACCYAACGAGGACAGGAAAGCCACGGCCAGCAGCGACTTGGTGAGAGACTAGAGAAAGGAAAACATTAGGAGATGCTGTACAGGTGTAGGGTCTTCATTTGATCATCCTGTTGCTCCAGGATTATTTTCCTGCTGTGAGAAACTGGTCAAATTAAGATCCTACACCTGTAGGAAGTAGGAACACTGCAAAACCTGATGAGAAACATTCAAGACATCTGATAACATTTGGATAATTTTATCATACAATATGACCAGGGCCCAGGGTTTTTTCTGAGCACATATACTGACCAGGTAAAACTCAGGGTCCTAGTTACCGGGTAAAACTCAGGGTCCTATTTACCGGGTAAAACTCAGGGTCCTAGTTACCGGGTAAAACTCAGGGTCCTAGTTACAGGTTATCAGGTAAAACTCAGGGTCCTAGTTACAGGTTATCAGGTAAAACACAGGGTCCTAATTACAGGTTATCAGGTAAAACTCAGGGTCCTAGTTACAGGTAAAACTCAGGGTCCTAAATATACTTAGAAAAAAGGGATCCAAAAGGATTATTTGGCTGTCCCAATAGGAMAACCCTTTTTGGTTCCAGGTAGAACRSTTTTGGGTTCCATGTAGAKCCCTCTGTTCTACCTGGAACCAAAAGGGGTTCTTCAAAGTGTTCTCCAATGGGGACAGCAGAATAAGCATTTTAGGTTCTAGATAGCACAATTCCTGACCCATATATCTATGATCGTTTCATTAATGGAGTCATGTGGTGTAGGTGTAAGTGTTGGAGAGAACAGTACAAACTGTGACTGTAAATACTACTAAAACAGGTCATTGGGCATTTCAATAGAAAACATACATAACCATAGTTCATTATGCTTAATGATGATTTAAAATCAACCTGTCAACATAACAGCTTTCTGTGATGTACTGTACAGAACCAGTTTTCATAGGGAAGCTGACCTGAATGTAGCTACATTACAATGGTTACAGTATAGTATTATTGATATTATAAGCATTAAACTGTAGGTTACATGTCATAGATCAGTTCTGGATAAACATATCTGCAATTATTAAGTGAATTATACAACTTTTACTGTTACTAGGCTACTTTGACAACAACCGCTGCCACAAAATGTGTTGCTATAGCCTTGTGACAGACTTGTGACAAATCGAGTAGCTGGCTGGCATGCAAGACTTGGGTGCCGAGATTAGTGCCACTATACAATGACAGCATAGTGTATAAGGGTGTCAGAGTCCGAAATGGTTCATTTTAATTCTTCTGTGGCCGGATTAGTATGGAATTATGAGATTAGTAAATTATGAGATTAGTACATGATTTTGCATGTACAAGCGTTTAATACATCATAAATAGGGTATGGGTTGMATACTGTCTGGGACAAGGAGAGCTGTACTGTACTGGACCTTGGCCGGACCTGGGTCATGTTCATTGGGCACGAAACAGAAGATAATGGATTGAAAAAGGGAGGGACAACCTGGACTTGTCCAATAAGAATACTTGTTTTCTTTTTCGGTTGAAAAACGTTATTCTTATTAATCTGTTGCGTGCCTGAATGAATACAGCCCTGGTTAGTCAGCCTGCTGGAATCCACCTGCCAAACACAGAATTACTGTACACGTTTTCATGTGTTTGTTTTTTCCCCAACCTCAAGAAAAGGCTTGAGGAAAAGTTTCTTTTAAATCACACTACAGATAGTTGTAAAAACTATAAAAACTTGTAGAATTAGTTATGGACAAACTTGACAGTACAATTTAAAAAATGTCATCTAAATGTAAAGTTGACAGAAAATCCCTTTACAAGGCCKAACTCTATTCTATTATTCAGAGTGGGACAGAATCAGAGTAGGCTACTACGACCAATAACTACCAGAATCTTTGTGTCAGCATACAAGATAACTACACTAACTTAATTGATGGCCTGCAATGGCTTCTTGATAGCTAGCTATAAGGTTGGGAGACTGGGAACCTACTGTAGTTGGGCTAGCTAAAGCCAACTTCATAACATATCTAAGTGGCTCGTAGTATTACAGGAAAACACAAAATTAAAACAAAAAATACAAAAAATATTCTGAGTGCCCCTGTGCCCCTATGGGCATGATGGCTCTGCATAAACATACTAGGCTAAGTAGAAGTACTGTGTTATTGTATTCCTAYGGGTGGTGTAGTAGTCAGGAGTCCTGCCTGAACTTAGCCCCCTGTCCAGATTCTGAATTCCAGCACAGCCAGCTTAACTGACACCCCCAGTGCACAGGATCAGTTGCTGAGAGAGGACTTAACTACACCCTACTAACCAAACTTAACCAAACCTCACCAGGAGTACAGCAGAAAGCAACAGAAGCTGCCATATTGCTTTTGTGAAAGTCAGCTGTGGACTGTAGGTATGGGGGTGAATGGTTGAGGCATAGTACAACAAGAACACATAAGAAGGACAAGAGCTAAAATAATGATCTGGATATCTGATAGGCTACAACTCCACAGCAGGTGTACAGTAGTAGCCTATAGCATGATTACAAGTGCTCAAGATATACTYATATTTATATTGYSTGAKTGAATAGACGAGTGTAAACAAAGTACCCAGGGCCATTTTATAGTTCCGTATAGAGTTCATAGACTCAAACCATCCTGATGTAAATGTTTTAACATAGATCAGATATGGAGCTCAATCCAGAACAAAAGCTGTCCTTGTCTAAACTGCCTATYAAGATTASTCAAACACTTTGGGGCCTACCACTCACGTAGTTGAGGCTTCCTCCATCTTGCGATCATCGTAAAACAAACAGGCAGACAAGGCCCTGATTTCAGAGAAGTTAGGGTGAACAATAAAAAGCATAGCGGAGCATGGCTAGCCTAGGAACCTAATTCAATCTTCTTAAAAAGGGCCAGCGGGAGAGACTAACAGACAACCACACATGAAAATGGCCGAAAAGAGACAATGCAGCATTGTAACATCCAATAGGTCGCTCCAGTCTTCTGACAAGCCTGGATTCAGTGGCTGGTATTGAAGTTCATAATAGGCTTTAACTATCTTAAAAACACATATTTGTTTCCATTAAAAGTCCCAGTGACATGGTATCCACTTATAAGCTCAAGTTGCAGAAGCAGTTTAGATGTTCTGATGCTTTAGCTGGRCTAGATGAGCTGCATTCCTTAGTGAATTGAAAGCACTGGCTGAGGGATGAATGCAGAGAGGTTTAAACCACGCAGCAGAACGCACTGTAGGCCACAACACATGCACAGTAATGTGTATTGGGCTCGGGTTTGAAGTCCACTACAATAGGCCAACACCTTTGCCATGCCATCATATACATTAAAGAAAAATCTGAAAGTAAGCCATACTATATATAAGCCATATTTGTAGCCTACCATATAAAGCCATCAAAGGGAAATGGCAAGCATGCTTTTAAGGATCAAAAATATATTGAAAGCCAGTTAGATCTCCAACGTGTAGTGTATCTCATATTCCCTATAAAAATGGAAAAAGTGATATACTTGTAGAGAAGGCACAACTATGTTAGAAAAGCGTTGAAAGAAAATCTAGTCAGTCTTTGTATGAAATAGACAAAAATCMAGAGGAATCATCAATAAGCCAATTKTCAAAYCAGAATCAACACTTACCCCCACACATTTCCCATCTTCTGCTAATAACARTTCCTCTGCCATCTATGAACTCATCAATAAATGCTCCCCCGGGTTTGCGGTGCGGTTTTAAGAGAAATGAATGTTTATCCTACAATACTTTTTATACCACAGGCATCTCCATCCATGTTATTTTGGGTGGAAAGAGGCAGGTTTTGATGACTGACATAATTGAGAAGTTGTGAAAGCTTCTGCCCACCAATCRGRGGAGCACAAAGCCTASAGGTCCCTCCCAGTAGCAAACCAACCTCCTRGGTTCTGCTTGACGGACTGCAGGCCATCACATGATGGTTGTCAGCGTGACTCTCCAAGGCAAGGGCGACTACCATAGTGAATTTAATCAGCTTTCCCTCCGTTAAAGTGTTGTTAAGAGCCTTCTGAGCAAAACCGACTGGAGGTAAGACTCATAAGTGCATTGAAAAATGACCTAAAATGACAACAATGCTTCTTGCTAGTCTAAGTGTATTATTGTAAAAAAAAATCACCAACAATTAAAGGCCTACACTCTACAATGTCCTTCATACATTTAGGCTATACGTCATTCTCAAATTGTCATTCAGTAGACACTGTAACAAGTGCGCTTGGGAAGCAAGTTCAGGGAGTGAGTGTTTTAATAAACGAAACAATGAACACAAACAACACACCAAAAGTAAATAACACCTGAGGAAAGAACCAAGGGGACCAAGGGGAGGGACAGATAAAGGGAAGACAATCAAGGAGGTGATGGAGTCCAGGTGAGTGTCATGAGGCACAGGTGTGCGAGACGATGGTGACAGGTGTGTGGGATAATCAGCAGCCTGATGACCTAGAGGCCGGAGAGGGAGTATAATAGTGCACACTTGTAATTCATAAACCATTTTAGATAGGCTAGCCTCCTATACATAGGTCGGTATTTAATGTATCATAAATCAAATGTTTGGTCACATACACCATGATTAGCAGATGTTACTGGGCGGGTTTAGTGAAATGCTTGTGTTCCTAACAGGTAGTCGTATATACATATGTACACTACCCGTCAAGGAATTTGGACACATACTCATTGCAGGGTTTTTTGTTTATTTACTATGTCTCATTGTTAGTAATAGTGGAAGACCATCAAAGCTATGAAATAACATAGGAATCAGTAGTTACGCCTAACAAAGTGGTGAACAATAAATGTAGTCTTCTTTTATTTCTGTTCGAGATTCACCAAGACTTTTAGTGCACGACCTATGTGCCGGAGACGCATCATCCTGCCTGTGTCACCACACTCGTACGATTTAAAATCAGCTTCAGCATGGAGATAGAAGGGCAGGTGTTATCAATTCCTAACGGTTTCACAAGGTAGTGTAAGAATGTCGGGAGGTTGTGGTGTCATTAGGATGTGGCTTATCCTATCTGATTCATGGCGGTGTTTGAGCCTTAATCTTGAATCAAGTATATTTGTGGTTTTGTGCCAGAGGGGGGGTTGGTAGATCACGAGATAAGACACTTTAGTACCACCGTAGTGGTAACGGATTGATGACAAGATTCATCAATAAGTTATAGTGCGAGGGAACAGAGTGCGTCAGATATACACCAAGACGTAAGCTCCCGTGCGGCCGTCCCTCACAGTCCTCATTATCTTTAAGACGTGAACGCGTGATAAAAGCTGCCTGGTGTCGGGTGCAACTATTTCAGGGCACATTGTAGGTTTTTCTGTTCAAGGGTGCGTTCGGGAAACGGCATACGCTGCTATGACTCGCACCAACTACTCTTGAGGGACCGGCACAGGCAAAAGTAAGACATAGTTACTCTGCTGCAGGAGGATAGGGTTATGTAGAGTACACCTGCAGACATTGGAGTTAACTGCACTATTTGCAGCCAAATAAATGTTCACAGAGTTAAAGTAAAAACACATCTACATAGACCTGTTCAGAGAGACTGTGTGAATCAGGCTTCATGGCCCAAAGCGTCGAAGTGTTCGAGAAAGATACACGTACTCAATACAGGCGAAACGTACCTCTGAGATCCTTACGATAGGAAGAGTCCTGCAAGTGGGCTCAGAGCTACTCACACACAAGCACATGGGTAGACTCTTGTGGGGACCATATCCTGCTGTCGGTGTTGCGCCCGGTGCGCAGCGCTTTAGAAATGGTCATAGTTCTATGGGGGTTGCTCAAGCTCGGTCTTCTGCGTTGTCGTGGTGGACTGCCTCAAACTTCTACATCTTTCCACGAGATAGGTGAAAGAGATTGTACGCTCGCGCTGGTGTCCTGGCTATGCACGCGGTATCGCCAGTGGTGGAGGGAAGATCGGTCGAGCTGGGGTAGTGGTAGATTACCTTGCTCGGGCATGAGCACAACGCGGGGTAGTTGATTTATTTAGAATTCACGCGCGCACACCTTGACTCAGCTGGCTACCACACCATTCGTATCCTGGCATTCTGCAAGGATACGGGCATCCTCTATCGGTTTGCGCTAATGACTATCATTTGTTTTTTCACCAGGATCAATGAGCAACACACTCTGCCAGGGTGTGTAAGGGGCAAATTGGACGCAAGTAGCAGGAGAGCTGATGTGATGAGCCGGATATCCGCACTCCTCCCATCATAAATCGAGTCCTAGGTCTCATCATCATCCAATTCGGGATGTTCGTTGGTATACGTCGGCGACCAAAGTCTGAGATGACTGCGCATGAGTAGGTTAGTATAATGGAAAGTCAGGGTCAAGCAGTTAGCTTGGTTGCCTGCTAAGTCACAGGACGCCGTAGTCTTGGAGTGCATACAGACAACATGAAGATGAAATAGGCGACTGTTAGTGCTTTTGCCCAGGGAGAGATCGTCGGCATTATAGAGAGAGCACGAAACTCTATTATAGTGAGTGCAGTACTCATGCCCTCTTGCACAACGTGGACGGGCGTCTAGTACCATGCATTTATCCTACAGGATTATTTGCAAAATCTCATAAGTAGAAGTCATGAGTTTAGTAAATTGGATAAGAGATGAGTCTAGAATCTGTTCGACAGAGCGGAATATAATGTTAGCAACTTGAAGGAAGATATAGATTTTTATGTTCGTGATTATTAAATAACTATTGCAGGAGTTGTTGGATTATTTTTTACTCTTTTGTTTTTGATAGTGGACTGCACTGTACTGTTATCGATCGGGTGTTTGATAGCCTTCACTTAAGACTATTTTATGTAATGCACAAGCCAATTTTGTTAATATAGAACTAGACATTTGTAACGTAAATGCAAAAATCATAAAAAAACTTTGAATGTAGGACGGACTGGTGAACTTTAGACTTGGGTACTAACTCACTGATGGTTGATTCTAAGATCTGATACTGATCTTGCTGTTGATGTTTAACCTCGTAGTTGTTTGCACTCGAATCTCGGAATTACGGTTTACCGACTGCGGCCTTACAGGTTTTCCTGAGAAAGTAGGATCGCAGGGCCATGGTGAGCTCAGGAGTCGAATGTAACTGAGTGAGTGGAACTGCGGGTTCTCGGGCAATGGTGCAATCAATCATTATATACAGTCGTCCAGACACTCGTGGACTGCCTCCATCTGCCCCATGGGAGACATAGCAAGTCATGCGAAAATAGGAGTGGTAGGGTCTGCCTAGCACAAGCCAAGCTTCATCACTCTAACACCACGGAGCTTACGATAAGTGCAGGGAACCTAACTGCGGAATGGCCTGCTCTACTGCTCTACTCTCATATCTATACCAGTATATTGATTTGATGCTGTGATGCATTATTGAGACTTCAAAGCCATAATGCATATATACTTCTTAAGTTATCCATACTTTATAGGATCAGACAACTGTTTTGGTAGGCACTCAATTTTTATGTTCTCTTTGATTCAGTTGTTCTCTTTTCATCTATTCACAGTGATGCTACTATGTTTAATCTCATTAATTGTCAATATAACGTATACGGCTTTCTAGAGCAACGTCGCACCTTTCTACGAGATAAAATGATTATCGTGTGTACTGTCGTATAAGATATTTCGATTCTTTAGCTGTATGTCCCTGCACAGACTGGTCGTTCCTCTCAACTCGACTAGTAGGCATCTTCACAGTCAAGGCGTGACAGCGAGTTAGGGAAGCTTCTGTTGATTGAATCAAACTGCGGGACCGAATCACGCGCTCAAAGTCTCAGAGATGCACAAGCATCTTCTCTCTAGCAAGGCATGCACCTCCTACTAGTGAGTGCTCTGGCTTTACCATTGGGCGAGGAAGGCCTTCACTGTGGAAAGTACTGCTTCTGCACATTTCATCGCACCCTTTCAGTTATGTTTTCGTAGTCCACATCTTGCTAAAGAGGAGTGCTATTGGCATAGGGTTGGGTACTGATCAGATCGTGTGACTGAGGATTCTTGACTAGTGCAGAGGCACAAGACTAATCATTTACACACAAATATAAGATGTCAAGTGTATTAATGGATCATTTTTGATTAATTTGGTGGATTAATTGTTATCATGTAGATTTTCTGATTCTGCGTCTTTGTTAGAATAGAATTTTCAGTTGAACATGTAAGCGAAGGTCTTCAGTAACTTTTTATTGTTCATATACGATTCTTACTTGGATGTTGGTTTTTTCAATTCATTTGGGCATGTCCAATTTCAGTAGGTTTATATTCAATATCTTATTAATAAACAGTGTCTTTTCGGTTTTCAATGGTTTCTTTCCTCATTTTCTATCATTATTCAATTTACTGATATGAGGTGTGAAATAGATTGCTCTGTATTTTAAATTTATTGCTTACCTAATTCGTAAATAATTATGGTCTGCTTTTATCATACTTGCGGTCTCTAGCTTATCCGTTCACGACTCACGACTTTTCGTGGTTCACGATCAAACACACACAATCACATGTGAAACACTACACAATTCACCATAGACCACCAGGCACTTTTCCTAACAAAGCACAAACCCTTCCATAAGGTCCTTTTTGGATTTGGGCAATTCTGCAGTCTGTGACACTATTTATTGAGTTATAAATGGTTATTTCCTGCAGGGAGGCATAGATAGACTCCAAATCTAGGACCTAACAGCCTGGTCGATGTCATAACCAGGTGCACTAGACCTAAAAGGTGAGTCTGAAAGTTCAGAGAAGGGGATATTCTGGCGGAAGAACCGCAATTAAGAATAGTCCACGGATACTCAAGAGGAGTCCATCATCTCCTCTATCTCAAGACACACAGAGCACAGCGCGTATAACTCAGAACAAATCCATCCACCTCCCACAGGAGCCCCTCGGCGAGATTGGGACCTGTAGGTACGTGATCAGTCTACGTCTTCCTCTCATCTGACATTGTTTCATGGGCATGGTTTTTTAGGAAAGCATGTATTCTACTCGGTGACTTTTGATTGTCGAAGCACGTTTCTCTCTCTCGTTCTTCTTGTTGCCTCTCGTCTCTCTCGTGTACCTACATCTTTTCTCTTAGAAATCATTTTCTTCTCTCTGCTACCTTCTCTCTCTTCTTTCTCTTCTCTTCTTCTGCTCTGCTTCTTTCTGCTTCTCACCACTCTCTCTCTCTCTCTCCGTTCTGCCTTCTGGTCTCTAATCTCTGGTGTCTCTCTCTACTCTGGGGGTTCTCTATCTCTCTCTCCACTTTTCCTGGCCTCATCTCTCTCCTCATTATTCCTCTCGTTCTTCCTCTCTCTCTGTCCCATCTCTCCAATTTTACCTTCTCTTCTTCTCTCTGTTCTTCCGTCTGATTCAATTCCTCGAGTACTACTTCTCCTGCACTGCCCTCTCGCACATCTCTCTCATCTCTCCTCGCCATCTCTCTCCTCACACCTCTCCCCCACCTCAGCTATCCACCTCTTACTCCCTCTCTCTCTCTCTCTCTCTTCTCATCTCTCTTCTCCTCTCTCTCTCTCCTCTTCTCTCTCTCTCTTCTCTCTCTCTTCTTCTGGCCTGGTTCTGACTGGGGCACTAACCACGTACAGTACATCCTCACGGAGGAATGGATGGAATGAGCGCCTATCGGCAGCCCCCAGGCACGTGCTTCATCCGCCAAGCTCTCACTCTCTCTCACATTCATTCATCATCTCTCTCTCCATCACTCTAATCTCTCTCTCACTCCTCACTTCTCTCTCACTCTCTCTCTCTCTCCTCTCTCTTCAGCCATCATCATCACTCTCTCTCTCTCTCTCTTCTCTCTCCTCTCTCTCTTCTCTCTCTCTTTCTCTCTCCTCTTCTCTCCTCTCTCTCTCTCTCTCCTCTCTCTCGCTACTCACTCCTCATGCTACTTTCTCTCTGTGTCCTCTCTCTCTCCTCTCTCTCATCTCATCCTCATCCTCTATCATCCTCTCTTTCTCTCGTGTCCCTCTCTTTCTCTCTTCTCTCTCTCTGCTCTGTCTCTCTCTCTCTCTGTACACCTCTGCTCTCGTCTTCTCCTCATCTCTCCTCTCTCCTCTCTCCTCTTCTCTCTCTCTCTCTCTCTCTCTCTCCCATCCACCACACACTCATCATCCTCCTTACTCACATCATCACCTCCATCCCCCACACACTGCGCTGCTTGCCCTCCTCTCCTCTCCTTTCAGGGTTCCTGTTTTGTCTGTTGCTCGTCTCTGGTCAATGCTCGCTAAAGGCATCTATCCAGCGAACGGTACAAGTATGCCCTCTCACAGGAGGGGAAGGATGGAGATTCTGAGGCTTGGTCAGTCTCCCCAATTGCTGGCCTGTGCTCATCCGCCAGATCTCTCCTCTCTCTCATCGTTCTCAGTTCTCCTCCACGCGTCTTCTCGCGCTGAGTCCTAGTACATATTGCCATACGTCTCTCCTTCTCGTGTTTCCTGCTCTTCGGTCGTCAATCTCTCCTCTTTCTCATCTACTATCTCCGGCCTTTTTTCTCTATAACATTTCTCTCTAGTTCGTCCTCGTTTCTCTCTCTCTCTGCTCTCTCTCTCTCTCTCTCCTCTCTCTGTGTTCTTGGGTCTAACTTCCCCACCAATTAATTCAGATTCAGGGTTGGATCTGTCTATTAAGTCAGGTCTTCTCATGGTAGTTTGATCACTTATATAGAGACCATTATCTGATATGTTGCCTGATAGATTTTTCAACAGGAAATGTATAAGTGCGCAGCCAATCGGGATTCTATTTGTCTTTGTCCTGCCGACATGGTCCAAGGACGGGGTGGGGTGGGTATTGTGGGTCAGTCTGTAGTGTGTTGAGAGATTTGAGGATGTTAGTTGTTATGCTTGTTGTGTGGTCGGTGTGGGTGAGGTACGAGGTAGGCGAGTTTTAAGTAGCTCTGTTTGTTTGGTGGTGGCTATTGAATATACTACAATTATATCTACACAAATAGTTTATGACAAGAAGAGCTTGATTAGTGAAAAGCTCATTAGGGCTTGATGATCAAAACTAGGGTGAATAGAGGTGGGAGTATGGAAGTGATTATTGGGACCATGGGGGATAGATAACACCAAATTATATAGTTGTTTTAATTACTTAATCATGTACTCATATACTTTCATTCTTAATCTGAGGATCTCTCCTTTGTAGCCCCCGGTTACGCCCCTGCTGTTAGGCCTCTTTTGAATGATACAGATCTTGCGAGCGCATTCTCATACATGTAGAGAGGCAGTTTGGGATTCTAACCCGCTTTTATGCATTACTGGAAGGATTGTCGGTTATTCACGAATCTCATTCTTTATTTTGCATGGGAATCTAACGAGCCCATATGTAGCAGTGGGATCCCATAGATTGTTGCCATGGCTTTCTACTCTCTCTGGCGTCAGAAGACGTTTTACAGTCACAATAACGATATCTCAATTGGCTTTGAGCCTACGGATGAGCATTGTTTGGGTGCCCCAAATTCGTTTATCTCGCATTTGTACAGCGCACAATTACACTACAGATTCCTTCTTTAGGCTCAAATGCATATCAGGAGACATCTGGACACGGTTCTGAGAGAGTGATGTATATAGCGGTCATGTTGTGTTGGGGAAAAAAAAGAATGATACGTCCTAACCACAGACACCGTGTACTCACACACGGCAACCCTTAAACGGGAGCAAGAAGGGAGCTATGCGCGCTTAACGTGCTAAGTTCAGATCAAAATTACAAATTGTTGGCAAGTTAGGGCGGATTATGCTGGTCTTCAGACACTATTTAGTGAGGCCATGTGAATGACTGGTTATTAGTTAGGGAATAACGCACGTGCTTAGCGGAGTAGGGGCCGAGTCTACTTTTAAGCACAGCACCGAAAACAAGGCAATCTTATTAGAGGATCCGTCAAGGCTGACTTGGTCACGCGCGCGAAAACTTCACACTGACGCAGAATCATATCTTTACGGGTTCACCATTCAGACCGGAGCTAGGGTTTCATTTTCTGCGTGGTTAAGAAATGTATAGCTATAGGGATTAAGGCAAGTATATTCACCAGATTACTTAAATGCGATGTGACTACGGGGGAAAGTTAGAGATCTGAATTATTTTCAGGATCTTCAGGTTCACGAAGCACACAGGGTCTTTTTGTGGAATTCCACGTCAGGTAATGTCCCACTACTTGTCCTTCTTTTAGTAGTATTTGGGTCAAGCACAGTGTACTCTTGTCTTCATATGAAGCTCGTCCGGTGTTTAATTGGTATGAGTTTTACCATGCTGGCCATATTTTAGACATTTCCATTTTCGTTTTGAGACAGAGAGAACACTTACTAGGAATATATTTACTAGTTGAACCATTCAGCCAAAGTCCATCTTTTAATATTTGACACAATGATAAATTGCAGTTGTTGTTCATAGGCACGAGTGCTTAGTTTTTTTGGTCACTCCTTTCTGGAATTTGGGGTGCACAGGTCACATTTGGCATACCTGTGAGTTTCAGTTGTTAACGGAGGCACTTATGTATGATGCTTAGCGCTTTAATGGATGACCCCCACCACACGCGAACTCCACATGCCTTCATCAGTCATACAGGCCGTCGGATTTCGTGGATGAGGAGGTATGGAACCTGCCCTTTGGTTCTTTATTCCATAACATGTTGCCATATATACGTTAGGAAGCCTGTTTATGTTGTCAATTGATAGAATCACTTTTTTCCCTCATCAAATATACACATACTGCATATGAAAAGATGGGGGACGTTGCTGGCACAGGCACAGCTCCCCATACATTGTCGATTCGAGCACTGCATGAAGTGCCAGGCTTTGGTCTGGGCCACTCAAGGACATTCAGATGACTTGTTCAAGCCAATGTCTGCGTTTTGTCTGGTTCTGCGGTGCTTAGGGTTGGTTGTCCTGTGAA
>NW_019943228.1:0-1744 GCF_002910315.2 Salvelinus sp. IW2-2015 | reverse complement strand
AGTCAACAAGTGCTCAGCATATGTGGGAACTCCTTCAAGACGGTTAGAAAAGCATTCCAGGTGACTACCTCAAGAAGCTGGTTGAGAAAATGCCAAGAGTTTGCAAAGCTGTCATCAAGGCAAAGGGTGGCTACTTTGAAGAATTTAAAATCTCAAATATATATTTGTTTAACACTTTTTTTAGTTACCACATGATTCCATGTGTTATTTAAAAGTTGTGATGTCTTCACAATTATTCTACAATGTAGAACATTAAAAAAAAAAAAAAAAACCTTGAATGAGTAGGTGTGTCCAAACTTTTGACTGGTACTGTATGTTATGATTGTTATGATTGTGATGTAATCCCGTATTGTTTGCACAGAAGGCCTGAATACAGTAAGCGCCCTCTTCAGTTATTCATAAAAGATATGAGGCCAGATCAAATGTAATATTTGTGACTGTCTTTAGCAATGTGTCAWTCAAAATATACAGTCTTAGGACAGTGACCAGTCCACCACCATGAGKTCTTCACAATAGGTCATTAGGGTCTGCTATCAGACCAAGTGTCACATTAACAGGCTATAGTGAAACCCGCTGAGATGGCCTGCTCTACTGTCTACATAACCTCTACCTTGTTATTCTGATGTTAGTACCTCAAGCCAACAGCAATAGCACCTGTGAAGGTTTCACTTATGGATTGTTTTGTAGGAGTCATTAATTTGTTTGTTTGTTCATTCATTTCTAAATGATCTTATTTCATCTAGTGCCAAATAGCAACGGCTTATTTCCAACACCTATCTCGCACGGTCACTCAATAACAAACCTATTGTTACCCAACGACCTCCAAGCGAGAGCCCTGCATTACTGACGTCCTCCACCTCACCAGCCGCCCCAGGTCTGCTCACGAGGGCAGTCTGTTGTTGACAGTTTGACAGTCAATCAATCAGATCCTCACTCAAGACTCTCAGCAGGATGCCTCCGTTGCCGTTGAGTGTCCATTGGACGCAGCAACCTCACTGGGACGAGTCGCACATGACTCAGCTCTACTATTTCCTGTTCGACATTTCTCAGAGAGGCATCCGGTCAGGTCGACCTCGTGTGAGGTTGTGGAGGGACCAGAGCTAATATTTGCACTAATTGGAGCAATTTGACATTGAAATGGATGTCAGCTATGAATTGAGCAGGCGCTTTATCCAGAGAAAAATAACATGTGAGGAAGGTTATTTCTAGTTTTCTCATGGGCCTGCAATTTCAGAGTTTTCATCCTGAAGGCTTTGTTGTTCCAATACACATACATTATGTTGTTGATCCATTATCTTAAATATGCTAACCTAATGTAAATAATGTTTGTTTATCATAACTGGGTTTAGTTACTCACACACTCGTGTTCACAAACACACACACACACATGTGAACACTTACACAATTACACCATAGACCACCAGGCACTTTCTAACAAAGCACAATACCCTTTCCAAAAGGTCCTTTTTGGATTCTGGGCATATTCTGCAGTCCTGTGACTAACTATTTATGATGTAAAATGTTTTACTTTCTGCAGGAGGCATAGATAGAGCTCTCATTTAGGACAAACAGGCCCTGGTCATGTGCATACCATGGTACWAGCCAAGTACAGTTCAGATGGTTTTGAAGAAGCAATAAGGATAYCWCACACGGATACTCAATCAGACACATCTGTCTCAAAGACAGCCACCTAAATAGAGTCTCCATCATCCTTCCATTGCCCTCTCTCTCTCTCTCTCTCTCT
>NW_019943227.1:152662-159301 GCF_002910315.2 Salvelinus sp. IW2-2015 | reverse complement strand
TAATATAAAATCATTTCTATCCACCAGTTAGCTATAGCATTCTGTATTATTTCCTATATCCACAGTTCAGCTGAGCACTGCATAAAACAAACCCAGTTGAATATTTATATGTCTCACATTAGCTTAGCATAGCATAGACCAAACTGATTCCTATGCCCCATAGTTATTACTTCAGAAAAAAACAAACAACTCAATTTAATTCAAATTCTGGAGAAAACATCATAGGGAAGCATTGCTTCCAGTCTGTGTCACCTCACACACACACACACACACACACACACACACACACAACACACACACACACACACACCACACACACACACACACACACACACCACACACACACACAACACACCACACACACACACCACACCACACCACTGACTTGGTCTACATATCCCGTCTTCCTCTTGACCGACACCGTCTTGAAGTTAACCCGGTCAACCAGGAAGAGATATCAGAGACCCGTTGAAATTATCCAGGAGAGTGTCTCATCCTTAAAAGAAGGCTGATGTCCTACTGGGCAGGATATCAGGTTCCCATCATCAGACACCACATATCCAGATCCCAGTAGAAACCGGAAGGAGGAGGGGAAGAGTGAGACGATGCTGGTTTCCCATCATCAAACACAACATGATCAGATTTCTTTTTCTCCCCCAGTTAAAAAACCTGGGAGAGGGAGAGGAGGAAGAGGGAAGAGGGAAAGAGGCGTCCCCATCATCAAACACAACATGATCAGATCCCAGTAGAACCGAGGAGGAGGGATAGTGGAGAAGCCGTTCCCCATTCAACAAACACAACATGATCAATCCCAGTAGAACCTGGAAGGAAGGAGAATGGAGGAAAGAGTTTCCTGATCATCCAACACTAACATATCATATCCAATAGAACCTGGAGAGAAGAAGAAGTGAGAGAGTGCGGTTCCCCATCATCAAACACAACAATGATCAATCCATAGAACCTGGAGAGGAGGGAGGAACAGGTTGGAGAGAGGGCGGTCCCCATCATCAAACAAAACATATGCATTCCCAGATAACCTGGGGAGGAGGGAGGAGGAGAGGGGAGAGACGGGAAGAAGGCGTTCCCCATCCATCAAACACAACCAGATCAGACCCAGTAGAACCCCTGGAGGAGAGAGCGAGAGTGAGAGAGCCGCGTTCCCCATTATCAAAACACAACATGAATCAGATCCCCAGTAAACCTGGAGAGAGAGAGAGTGTGAAGAAGTTTCCTCTCATCAAACACTAACATATCAGATCCAGTAAACCTGGAAAGGGAGGAAGTGGAGAAAGCGTCCCCATCATCAACACAAACTATCAGAATCCAGTTAAACCTGGAGAGAAGAGAGGATAGTGAGCAAGAGTTTCCATCATCAAACACACATGATTTCAAGCCCAATAGAACCTGGAGAAAAGAGAGATGAGAGAGGCGTTCCCCATGATCCAAACGAAACATGAGTCACGCCCTATTCCCAGTAAAACCGGGAGAGTGGACAGGGGAAGTGAGAGAGGCTCCCCATCATCCAAAACACAACATAGTCAGATCCCAGTAAACCTGAAGAGATGAGGGAGGAGAGGGAGGAGGAGGGGAGGAGGAGGGAGGGAGGAGGGGAGGAGGGAAGGGAGAGAGGCGGTTCCCCATCATCCCAAACACAACATGCATTCAGATCCCAGTAAACCTGAGAGGAGGAAGGGAGGGGAGAGGCGGAAAGCGGCTTCCCCATCAATCAAAACACATGAATCAATCCCATAGGAACCTCGGGAGAGAGGGAGCGAGGGAGGAGGAAGAGAGGAGGAGAGGAGAGAGGCGGTTCCCCATCATCAAACGACAACATATCAATCCCAGTAAACCTGGAAGAGGAGAGAGGGAGGAGGAGGTCGTTCCCACATCAAACACAACATGATCAAGACCCAGTAGAAACCTGGAGAGGGAGGAGAAGGGGAAAGAAGGGGCCGTTTTTTTTTTCCCCATCATCAAACACAACATTCAATTCCCAGTAGAACCTGGAGGGGGGGGAGGGAGGGGGAGGAGTGAGGGAGAGAGGGCGTTATCCCGATCATCAAACACAACATTGATCAATCCCAGTAGAACCTGGATGAGAGGGAGGAAGGTGAGGAGGAGGGAAGGGAGGGAGGAGGAGGGGAGGGGAAGGAGGGAGGAGGAGGGAAGGGCGGTTCCCATCATCAAACACAAACTATGCAATCCCAGGTAGAACCTGAGGAGGAGGGAGGAGGGGAGGAGCGAAGAGGCGTTCCCCCATCATCAACACACATATCAATCCAGTAGAACCTGGAGAGACGGAGGGGAGGGAGAGGAGGGAGAGAGCGTTCCCCATCATCAAACACAAAGATCAGATCCAGTAGAAACCTGGGAGATGAGGGAGGAGAGGTGAGAGAGGCGCTCCCCACATCAACACAACATTATCAGATCCCAGTAAACCTGGGAGAGAGGGGAGGGAGAGTGAGAACCGTTCCACTCATCAAACACAACCAAATGATCAATCCAGTAGAACTTGGGAGGAGGGAGGGGAGAGAGGAGAGGAGGAAGGGAGGGGGAGAGGCGTTCCCCATCCATCAAACACAAAAATGATCAGATCCAGTAGAACCGGAAGGGGGACGAGGAGGGGAAGAGAGAGGCGGTTCCCCTCATCAAAACACAACATATCAATCCCAGTAGAACTTGGAGAGGGAGGGGAGGAGAGGGAAGGGAGGGAGGGAGAGGGAGAGGGGGAGGAAGGCAGTCCCCATCATCAAACACCACATATCAGATCCCAGTAAACTGGAGGATGAGGGAGGGAGGGGGAAGGAGAGGGAGGAAGGAGGAGGAGAGAGGGGGAGATGGAGCGGTTCCCCATCATCAAACACAACTATGATTCAAATCCCAGAACCTGGAGGAGAGAGGGAGGAGGAGGAGAGAGAGAGGGAGGGGGAGAGAGGTGGTTTCCCCATCACAACACAACATGATCAGATCAGGTAGAACCTGGAGAGAGGGAGGAGGAGGGGGCGAGAGAGCGCTGTTCCCCATCATCAAACACAACATTCAATCCAGTAGAACTGAGGAGGGGACAGGAGTGAGGAAGGGAGGGAGAGGAGCAGGAGGGAGAGAGCTCCCCATCATCAAACACACAATGATCAATCCCAGTAGACCTGGAGGGAGGAGGAGGGCAGGGAGGGAGCGGGAGAGAGCAGGTTCCCCATCACAAACACAACAATCAATCCCAGTAGAACCGGAGGGAGGAGAGAAGATGGATGCAGGCTTCCCCATCATCAAACACACATATCGAATCCCCATAGAACCTGGAGGGAGAGGAGAGGGGAGAGGGAGGAGAGAGGCGGGTTCCCATCATCAACACAAACATGATTCAGATCCACAGCTACAACCTGGAAGAGGAGGGGAGGGGAGGAGGGGAGAGGGGAGAGAGGCGGTATCCCCCTCATCAAACAACAACATTATCAGATCCCCAGGTTTAGAAACCTGGGAGAAGGGAGGGAGAGGTGGAGAGAGGCGGTCCCCCTGATCAATCAAACACAACGTATTGATTCAGATCCCAGTAGAACCTTGGAGAGGAGGGGAGGGAAGTGAGAGAGCAGGTTCCCACATCAGGCACACACAACATGATCAGATCCCAGTAGAACCTGGGAGAGGGGGGTAGGGAGAGGGGAGGAGGGAGAGGGGACGAGCGGTTCCCCATCATCCAAGACCACACTGATCAATCTCAGCTAGAACCGTGGACGAGAGGAGGGAGCAGAGGGTAAGACGGTTTCCCCAGTCATCAGACACCAACATGATAGACCTCCCAGTAGAACTGCGAGAGAGGGGGAGGGGGCAGAGGAGGATGGAGGCTGTTCCATCATCAAACACAAACCATCATCAGATCCCAGATGAAACCTTGGAGAGCAGGGGCGAGGGGAGAGGGGAGAGAGATGGTTTCCATCATCCAGACACAACATGTAATCCAGCCAGTAGAACTCCTGAGAGGGGGGAATGAGGGGAAGAAGCGTTTCCATCATTCGACACGACATATCAGGATCAGTCCAAGTAACCTGACAGAGAGGAGAGGGAGAGAGAGAGAGGAGAGAGAAGAGGCTCCCTATCATCAATACAATGACATATTCCCAATTAAACTCATTCCCTTGTACTATATTTTTCACCAAATATCACACTCTCCTCCTTTCTCTCTTCTCTTTTTTCGTCACTCACATTCTGCGGATCATTAATGGATGACAACTCTGCCACACACACCCGTCTGCTCAGACAGTCTTATTCAGCAGCACCGTGGGTTTAATAACCGTGATATGAAATAAAAGGATTAATAGGGAAACACTTCTGGACAACTGCGGGCGATGCCATGACGTTCATGCCTACCTGGATATAGAGAAGTGATGAGTTAGACAAGGAACACAAGATGAATAACATTCACTTCCACATCCACACTGTAACAACACTAGGCCATTTACCAACACCAACGACTAGGGACAACATATCTATCTCACCCCCCTACAACATTCCGCCAGACCTTCTCACCCCACAACTGCCGCTAGGTCTGGCAGAAACATTCCACACACTCTGCCAAGCTATTCAAGCACACATTCTCACCCCCTCCACTGTCCCCTTAGTCTTCTGCAGAAGACACCCACTATCTCACCCCACTACAACACGCTCCCAGCTTAGTCTGCAGAGAAAGACACCACTATCTCAGCCCCCTCACACTGCTCCAGCAGTCTGGCAGAAGATCACCTACTATCTCACCCCGACCCCTACACATACTGCTCCTGGGCGCTAAGGGGTTCGTGCAGAAATGATAAACCCACTACTAATTTTTTCTTCCACCCCCTACACACCTGCTCCCCGTGTCTCTGGCAGAAAACACCACACTTCCCCTCATTTTGCAAATAACACCCTCTCCCGCCCATCACACTCTCACCGCTAGTCTGAGAAACCACCTTCTATCTCAGCCGCGCCTACCACACTGCCTCCTATTAGTCTTTGCAGCAAAACAGACTCACTAATCTCACCCCTCTAGCCAGGACACTCCTTGCCCGCTGCTCCTAGAGCCACACTCCATCTCACCCCTCTACATCACTGACCAAAACTCAGTCTGGCAGAAAGAACCACTATCTCACCCCCCTACACACTGCTCGGCTAGTTGCAGAAGACACCACTATCTCACCCCCTACCACATTGCTCCAGCTAGTCTGCAGCAACGGACACCACTATCTCACCCCCTACACACTGCTCTCCGCTAGTCTGGAATCACCACTATCCTCACCCCCTACACCACTCTCCGGCTTGTTCTGCCAGTAGTCTTAACAAGAAAATGAAGTTTGGCTCAAACCTCAGTAGATTCAAGTAGTACAGAATAATACCATATTATCTTCTCTGTGAAGGCCCTGATGATATTTCAAAGCATGACAGACAGAAACAACCAAGAGAGAGACACACTATATATATGTAGCGTTTCAGCTGTGTGTGAATACGTATGTGTCTGCAACGTTTCTGGTTTTCTGCTGCCAAACCACGACAGCAATTGAAGATTCCCCAATCAGACCATTGACAGCAAGGGAAATATCCCCAGTAACCAGACACAATGTGAAGTATTCCCCAGGAGGCAGACCATGACACAATGGAAATATCCCAAGCAGACCAGGACAGCAAGTAAGTATTCCCAAGGCAACCAGTACAGCAATGAAATATTCCCCAGAGCATGACCACGGACAGCACTGGAAGTATTCCCAGAGCAGACCAACGGACAGCAATGTAAAGTATCCCAGAGCAACCATGGACACAATGGTAAAATTCCCAGGGTAAACCATGACATGCATTGAATATTTCCCATTCCTCTCTCTTTGGTTATGCTACCACAGGGCTATCCGTCAGCGCTACCTAAAGAGCTGGTTTGCGGTGGACTTTGTGTCGTCCATCCCTGTGGACTACATCTTCCTGATGGTGGACTTGGAGGCCCGGCTGGACTCAGAGGTTTACAGGACGGCCAGGGCCCTCCGCATCGTACGCTTCACCAAGATCCTCAGCCTGCTACGCCTGCTGCGCCTGTCACGACTCATACGCTACATCCACCAGTGGGAGGAGGTGAGAGGCTGGGAAGATGKGGAGAGGAGGTAGAGAAAGAGGRGAGGGAGGGAAAGAGAGACTTACTACCACGGTCACAACTCACTGGTTACATCCTCCAGAGAGAGGTTAGAGGGCAGTCAGTGGAACATGCCAGAGAGGAGGGAGAGAGGGAGGTGAGAGGAGAGAGGGAGGTGAGAGGAGAGAGGGAGGTGAGAGGAGAGAGGGAGGTGAGAGGAGAGAGGCAGAGGCTGAGAGGGGGAAAGGAGAGGTCAGCGTAGTATAGGGGAAAGAGAGACCGCTAGGGGGGCCGCTGATCTATCTCTTCATTGGGGAAGAGGCAACTATCATAAAAGGTGCGTCAATAAAGACGTCAATAAAGTGATGTCACACTCTCCCCCTCCAGATCTTCCATATGACCTATGACCTGGCCAGTGCCATGGTGAGGATAGTCAACCTGATAGGCATGATGCTGCTGCTGTGCCACTGGGACGGATGTCTACAGTTCCTGGTTCCCATGCTGCAGGACTTCCCCCTGGACTGCTGGGTCTCCAAGAATAACATGGTGGTGAG
>NW_019943227.1:145039-148575 GCF_002910315.2 Salvelinus sp. IW2-2015 | reverse complement strand
GCTAAGCACCTGTCTGTCCTGTCCTGCCTGCCTGCCTGTTGTGTCCTGTCTGTCTGTCTGTCTGTTGTCTGTCTGTCTGTCTCTGTGTCTGTCGTCTGTTGATTTTCTGTCTGTCTCTCTTTGCCTGTTGTCTGTCTGTCTGTTCCTTGTCTGTCTGTCTGTTCTGTCTGGTCTGTCTGGTCTGTCTGTCTGTCTGTCTGTCTGTCTGTGCTGTCTCTGTGCTGTCTGTCTGTCTGTCTGTCTGTCTGTCCTGTCTGTTCTGTCTGTCTGTCTGTCTGTCTGTTTGGCTGTCCTGTCTGTCTGGTCTGTCTGTCGTCTGTCTGTCCTGTCTTCCAGTCTGTCTGATCTCTTTGCTGTCTGTGTCTGTCTGTCTGTCTGTCTGTCTGTCTGTCTGTCTGTCTGTCCTGTCTGTCGTTTGTCTGTCTGTCTTCTGTCTTGTCTGTCTGTCTGTCTGTCTGTCTGTCTGTCTTTTCGTTCGTTCTCTGCTGTCTCTCTGTCTGCTGGGTCTCCAAGAACAACAAGGTGGGTGAGTTTGTTACATGGGTAATCTGTGAGACATGGAGAGAAATGTTGACCAGACTGTGGAGGCGCGGTGAGTGAAGCGACGACCGCTCAGCTATGGGACGGGCGGAGGGGCTTGTTGTGCACACAGTGTGTGACATTATTATTGCTTGATTATTCGTGTTTTGTTTGGTGTGGAACACTGAGAATTAATAAACACGGGTATGTGGACGGCGCAGTAAGATTAGTTTGTGGTGTAGCGCGCATGATAGCGGTAAGAGAGAGAGGGGAGAGTGTGTGTGTGCGTAAAAGGATGTCAGATTGGAGGATGAAGATAGAGAGGTGTGTGTGTGGGTAGAAAACCCGCGAAGAGGAGAAGAGTAGAAGAGGGGTAGGGACATGTGGGCTCTCTCTCCATCTCTCTCTCCATCCAGAATGATACGTGGGGGATCCAGTACTCCTATGCCCTGTTCAAGGCGATGAGCCACATGTTGTGTATTGGCTACGGTGCCCAGGCTCCAGAGGGCATGACAGACGTGTGGCTCACCATGCTCAGTATGATCATTGGTGCCACCTGCTATGCCATGTTCATCGGCCATGCCACCGCTCTCATACAGTCCCTGGACTCCTCACGACGACAGTACCAGGAGAAAGTAAGAGATTAGGACCCTCTCTATCCCTCCCTCCCTCCATCTCTCTCTCTCCATTCCTCTGTCCCTTATTCTCTCTATCCAACCATTCATCAAATTAATTTGATGACGGCTCAAAGGCAGGAGACGGTAAAGGAACCATACTCCACTCATAAACAATCTTCCTGCTCCTCCAGTCAAGTGTGTATTATACTGTAGTGAAGCAGTATAGTGTGTGTATGTGTGCTTTTATTAACGCTGTATTAACGTTGTATTAATGTTGTATCAACGTTGTATTAACGTTGTATTAACACTATTAACGTTGTATTAACGCTGTATTAATGTTGTATTAACACTGTATTAACGTTATATTAATGTTGTATTGACTTTGTATTGACTTTGTATTGACTTTGTATTGACTTTGTATTGACGCTGTATTAACACTGTATTAACGTTGTATTAACGTTGTATTGACTTAGTATTGACTTTGTATTGACGCTGTATCGACGTTGTATTGACGTTGTATTGACATTGTATCGTTGTATTCCCGGTGTATTGACATTGTATTGACGTTGTGTTCCAGTATAAGCAGGTGGAGCAGTACATGTCGTTCCATAAGCTCCCTGCAGATGTCCGTCAGAGGATTCATGAGTACTACGAGCATCGCTTCCAGGGCAAGATGTTTGACGAGGAGAACATACTGGGTGAACTCAGCGAACCACTAAAGGAGGTAACACACGCGCCTTGGTCGCGATCTTATAACGAACGTGACAGGTGTGTGTGTGGTGTGTGTGTGTGTGGTTGCGTGCCTCGTGTGTGTGTTGCTGTCGTGGGGCTCGTGTGTGCGTGTTTGTGTCGTGCTGAGTGCCTTGTTGTGTGAGTGCCTGTGCTGTCGTGCTATGTGTGTGTGTGTGGTGCTGTCGCCTGTGTGTGGTGTGTGTGCGTGCCCGTGCGTGTCGTGTGTGCGTGCCTCGTATGTGTTATGTTGTGCGTGCCTCGTGTGTGTGTGTGTGTGTGCGTGCCTCGTGCGTGTGTGGTTGTGCGTGCCTCTGGTGCGTGTGTTACCTCTTTAGTGGTTCGCTGAGCTACACCACAGTATGTTCTCCCTCGTCGCTAACATTTGCCCTGGAAGCATGCTCGAGTTATCATGATCATCTGAGACATCGCAAGGAGGCTTATGGAACTCGACATGTCTGCCGCACCTTGCTTATACTTGGAGACACAACGTCAACATAGGCAATACCGGGAACAGTACAATGTTCAATCAACGTACCAATTACAACGTCAGATACAGCATGTCAATACACATCAATTACTAACGTATACAACCTAGTACATTACAACGCAAACAGTAGTAATAGCGTCTATACAAGTCTAATACTTAAAGCTCAGTAAAAGTCATATACAAAGTCAATACAAGCATACAATAATAACTTTTAACTTAATACAAGTGTAAAACAGTTTAAGCGTGAACTTAATGAGTTTAATACAAGTGGTAATAAACGTGATAATTATAACATTAATAAGCTTTAATAGCCTAAAAGCACATCAGCAACTATACTGCTCTAATAACGTAAATACAACTGACTGGGGAGCAGGAAGATTGTTTATGAGTGGGTAGGTTCTTGTCACGTCTCTGCTTGAGGAGTCTCAATTATTTGATGAATGGCTGGTAGAGAAATAGGGACACGAGGAATGGAGGAGAGAAGATGAGGAGGAGTATGGAGGGTCTCAATCTCTTACTTTCTCTCTATGAGTGTTCGTGTGATGGAGTCCAGGGTACTGTGAGAGTTGGTGATAGGCAGAACATATAGCAGTGCACCAATGATTCATACTAGCATGGTGAGCCACGGCTGTCAATGCCCCTGGGAGCTCATGGGCCGTGCCTACATAATTACAACAATATTGGTGGCTCATCTCTTCGGCCTTGACAGGCATTAGAGTATGATTCCCACTGATCTTTCTGTAGGAGAGAGAGATGGAGAGACTGGACCATATCGGATGAATGTGGAATGGAGAGAGAGCAATGGAGATCTGGAGCGAGAGATGGAGTTAGCTCCTGTTATCTGGAGAGAGATGTTGAGGAGAGAGACCACCATGGTTTCTGGATGGAGAGAGAGATGGAGAGAAGCACCATGTATCGTGCGGGGAAAAGAATTTCGAAGAGATAGGAGAGGAGAGTGAGAGAGCCCCATTGTGTATTCTGGATAGGAGAAGCAGGGAGGATGAGAGAGAGCCCACATGTTATTCTGGTGATGGATGGAGAGAGAAAGAGACCTCAACATGTATTCTGGATGGAGAGCGAGATGGAGAGAGAGCCACATGTTTTTTGCTAGGTGGAAGAGTGGCCACATGTCATATCTGGATGGAGAAGAGAGATGGAGAGAGAGCACATGTCATTCTGGG
>NW_019943227.1:143646-145014 GCF_002910315.2 Salvelinus sp. IW2-2015 | reverse complement strand
GCGTGCCTCGTGTGTGTGTGCTGGGGGTGCGTGCCTCGTGTGTGTTTGTGTCGTGCGTTTGTGTGCCGTGCTTTGTTGTGTGAGTGCGTGTGCTGTGTGTGCGTGCTTGTGTGTGTGTGTGGTGTGTGCCTGTGTGTGGTGTTGTGCGTCCCGTGCCGTGTTGTGTGTGCGTGCCTCGTATGTGTTATGTTGTGCGTGCTCGGTGTGGTGTGTGTGTGGGTGCCTCCGTGTGTGTGCGTGCCTCTGGTGACGCAGCGTGGTATGCGTACATTCTTATTTATTAAAGAATGAAACACTGAACAAACTAACAAAACAACAAAACGTGAAGCTATACAAACGAGTGCTGACAGGCAACTACACATAGACAAGATCACACAACAGAAAGTGGGAAACAGGGCTGCCTAAATATGATCCCCAATCAGAGACAACGATAAACAGCTGTCTCTGATTGGGAACCATATCAGGCCAACATAGAAGTACAAAACCCCTAGACATACAAAWCCCTAGACATACAAAACCCTAGACATACAACACTAGAGTACCCACCCTAGCCACACCCTGACCTAACCAAAATATATAGAAAACAGAGATATCTAAGGTCAGGGCGTGACACACGCACGAGCCACGGATGCAGGCACACACGCAGGCACACTGTTACAAGTTACGAAAGCTAGCTATAGCGTAACAAAAAAAACACCTGCTCAAATCAGTTGATTCAAACGGCCTCAAGCACATTTTACATTAAAGAAAATTAAAACATACTGATACAATTCAGTTCTTGTGCATTCTAACTCACTTCCCAACTCCTCCCCCCTCCCTCCCCCTCTCTTTCTCCCMCTCTCAGGCGATAGTTAGCTTTAACTGCCGTAGCCTAGTGGCTCACATGCCGCTGTTTGCTAACGCGGACCCTAACTTTGTGACGGCAGTGCTGACCAAGCTTCGCTTCGAGGTGTTCCAGCCCAATGACTTCATCATCCGTGAGGGCACAGTGGGACGCAAGATGTACTTCATTCAACACGGACGAGTCGGCATACTCACCCGCGGAAACAGGGACACCAAACTCAGTGACGGGTCCTACTTTGGGGGTGAGGAGAGGAGGGAGAAGGGGGAGGGAGGTGTGAGGGTAAGGACAGTGTGAGGAAAAAGGGAAGTGGAAGGGGAAAGGTGTGGTTGTGAGTTAGATTAATCAGTTCTTCAATTTCTTCAACAAATTCTTATTTTTTCCACTCTCTCACCCCTCTTCCCTTCTCCCTGTTTATCCACACCTGCCCTTCCTCCTCTCTCTCTGTCCATCTCCCTCTCTCTCTCTCTCTCACCCCTCTTCCCTTCTCCCTGTTTATCCACACCTGCCCTTCCTCCTCTCTCTCT
>NW_019943227.1:139832-143165 GCF_002910315.2 Salvelinus sp. IW2-2015 | reverse complement strand
GTCCATCCTCTCTCTCTCTCTCTTCTTCTCTCTCTCTCTCTCTCATCTCTTCCAATTCCCTCTCTCTCAGAGATCTGTCTGTTGACTCGGGGCCGGAGGACGGCGAGCGTCAGAGCGGATACGTACTGTCGTCTCTACTCCCTCAGTGTGGACAGCTTCAACGAGGTCCTGGAGGAACACCCCATGATGAGGCGGGCCTTCGAGACGGTGGCCGTCGACCGGTTGGACCGCATCGGTACTAATCCTCTCCCGATTGGCTCAAGCACCTGCCAATCGGTCCATTACTTGCAATGACTTTCAGTTTTCAATTCAGTTTAATTTCTATAGCGCTTTGTGCAGAGATCTTGCCAGTGAATAGCATTTTTTTAATCAATTCAGATTTTATTTCTAAAGCGCTTTGTAAATGACCTTTCTGTTGCAGAAGCCCTTCAAGGCAGGTTAAAGGAGAGAGAAACTATTTTCCCTTTTATACTTTAACTATTTGCACATAATATGACATTTGAAATGTCTTTATTCTTTTGGAACTTTAGTGAGTTTAATGTTTACTGTAAATTTGTATTGTTTATTTCACTTTTGTTTATTATCTACTGTTAAAATATGTTTCCCATGCCAATAAAGCCCTTTGAATTGAATTGAATTGAGAAACTGCTAGAAAAACGTGGAGAGCTGCTAGAGCAGATACCTGGTTCTGTTTGTGMTCTTTAAATCAGCCACTCAACCCTGTCAGCCTCGTTACAACTGTGTTGTTGGATCCTCACTTTAGTTTCTACCACTTTCTTCTTGCTCTTGTTTTCCACCATTTGTGTCAGACAGGAACAGTAACCATCCCCTCCATCAGTTTGTTTCTGTTTTCATCGTTTCATTCTAATCTCTTCTCTCTTCTTTGTTCTCCTCTGCAGGTAGGAAGAACTCTATCCTGATGAGAAAGCCGTCCCAGGCGAGTTCCATGGCGGGGGGCAGCGGTTTGGGGCGTGGGGGTCAAGGAGGAGGGGGGGCGGGGCTAGCCATGGGGGGGCTGGGCTCCTGTGACAGCATGCTGGTTCAGCAGATCGTTAAACACGACAGCATGCCAGCCATGCAGGAGGCCATCGCTGCTGCCGCTGCAGGAAGGGGAGGTGCCACGGGAGGAAGTGGTACGGTCTCYCCTAGGCCCCACCCACTGATCTGGGCTCCACTGATCCACGCTCCGCTCCAGATGGCGGCCGCTACGACTAACGTGGCCATCGCCCTCATGCASCAGCAGCAACAGCAGCTTCAACATCAGCTACAGCAGCAACATGCGCTAGGGGGCGCTATATTCCTCCCCTCCATCTCTCCATCGCCCTCCGTCTCCWTCYCCCTCTCCCCCCCGCGGCCCCCTGTCCTGCAGCCCCTGCGCCCCTCTGTGAGTTCCCTCATTGGGATGATGGGGGTAGGAGGGATGGGGGGGTTGTCCCCTAGAGGGGGGTTTCCTGCCTTCCCATCCCCCTCACCCTTCCCCATGGCCCCCCCGGGAGGTGTGATATCACCCCCTGTTGCTCAAACCCCACCCACACCRGCCTCCTCTGTCTCCACGTCGGTCCAATTAGGAAAGACCCTGCACTACAGTSTCCGCCTCCACCCGGAACACTCTTCAGTGATGGGTGGAACCCCAGGAATCCCCAAGGTAGGAGGGGCCACCACACCCCATCKGTTCTACCAYGTGAATCCAACTGCAGCCACCAGTGTCATGTCAGACACTTGCAGTTCCATGGCTGGCCAGCATGGGGCCAAGGAGGCGCTATTGCGTCAYGGAGGCAGCAGCAACCAGGGCCTGCCTGCACTCGGGAGGCTCACCCAGGAGGCCAGGCTCCTCTCCRCCTCGCAGCCCACCCTGCCTCATCGATCCTGGGCAAGCATGCAGCCTCACCCCCCTCTCCAGCGGAAGGCCTCTGGAGGTAACCTGCTGCCAGCCTCGTTCCTGGCTGGGACGCAGCTAGCCAGGGGTGGCAGTGTGGGGGTGTTGACTACTCCCCTACCAGTACAAGTCCCAGCACAACGGTTACAGATGCCCCCCTTCAATGCACAGATACAAGCACAGAACCTGGGCTCTATACAGCCCCTCCCTGATCCTGYCTCTACACACTGCCCTGCACACAYACACACAGCCACACACACACATCCCGTCGCTGTACCTGCAGCCACACCCACATCAGCTTCTCCCCTGGCCTCCTACACTTCCTCCCGCAAACAAAGCCGGCTACTGAGTTTGTGAAGGTTAGTTTTTGGAGTTTTGTTGAACTCGAGAAGATCTGGCAGTTACCCTATTTCCCTACAGTGGTGCTACTTTAATGGGGCATGGGGTTTTTTGTGACACAACCACACACAGTATATCTGGCCCGAAAGTCATCCTCCCAATCAGATCATTTCCTCCAGGACCATCACATGTTGGCAGGCAGTTTTTTCTCAGTCCCTATAGTCTTTCCCTGTCTGAGGCAGCTAAGGGTCCTTTTTGCCCCCTTGGGGAGGCGGATGGGGCCAGAGGTGGCTGGGGAGAAAGAGGTTTGAGGGAGGGAGGCTGGGGTGGGAGTGGAGGCTGGGGTGGAGTGGAGTGGGTGTGGGATGGAGCTGGGGTGGGTGGGGCTGGGGTGGGGGTGGAGGCTGGTGGTGGAGTGGGAGCTGGGGTGGGGAGTGGAGGCTGGGGTGGGGGTGGAGGCTGGGGTGGGGTTGCAGTAGGGTGTGGCTTGAGTGGGAACAGGAGTAGAAATAGGAGTAGGGGGGACGATTGGAGAGTTGAGAGAGGGTAGGAGTAGGGGTACGAGTCTGGATAGGGGAAATGCTTTAGAGGGGTTAGGGGTGAGCCCAGATAGAGGGTAAGGGGAGGGGGGTGTAGGGGAGGGCTTATTTAGGGGCTCTGAAGAAGAGTGGGAGAGGAAGGTGGGGAAGAGGAGGGGGGAGAGGGGGATGCGAGAGAGGACTTGCGCCCATGGGTTTGTGGAAGTGAGAGAGGGGCACTGACAGAGGAGGGAGGGAGAGTGGAGGAAGGAGAGGGGGAAGAGAGCGAGGGGGAGGTGTAGGGATGGGTTTTGGACGAGGGGCTGAGGTGAGGGGGAAAGAGGTGGTTACAGAGGAGGGAGGGGGAGTGGAGGAGGGAGAGGGGGAAGAAGAAGCGAGAGGGAGTGTAGGGATGGTTTGGAGCGAGAGTAAGGAGAGTGGAGTAGTTTCCGAAAGAGGGAGGGATTGGAGCAGGGGGGAGGAGAGGAGGACGAAATGGGGGTGTAGGGGTGGGTTTGGTGGCGAGTGGGTCAGTGGAGTGGCTGGGATGAGGGGAGAAAGGGTGGAGCAAGGGGAGGGGGTGGCAGAGGAGAGAGGGGT
>NW_019943227.1:132111-134969 GCF_002910315.2 Salvelinus sp. IW2-2015 | reverse complement strand
AGGTTGAGGTTGGAGTAGGGTGGGAGTGGAGGCTGGTGGGAGTGGAGGCTGGGTGGGAGTGGAGGCTGGGGTGGAGTGGAGGCTGGGGTGGGAGTGGAGGCTGGTGGGAGTGGAGGCTGGGGTGGGTGGAGGCTGGGGTGGAGTGGTGGGGGGGGGAGCTGGGGTGGAGTGGAGGCTGGGTGGGGGTGGAGGCTGGGTGGAGTGGAGGCTGGGGTGGGAGTGGAGGCTGGGGTGGGAGTGGAGGCTGGGGTGGGAGTGGGAGTGGAGTGGGGGTGGAGGCTGGGGTGGGGGTTGCAGTCAGGGTTTGGCTCTGAGTGGGAACAGGAGTAGAAATAGGAGTAGAGGGACGATTGGAGGAGTTGAGACGGTGAGTAGGGGTACGAATCTCTCAACCTTGATTCCCACCCCTTCTTCCAGTAAAGCTCCCACTCCTATCTCTATCCCTTCACCTGGCCTTATGCAAAGCCAAACTCTAACCCCAACACCTACCAGTTCTAAAACTCAGGCCCCAACCTCAACTCCAACCCCCAAACCTCCCCCTACCCATACTGCCAAACATACCCCACACATAGCCCCTGTTCAAACCTCCACCCAAACCCCAACACCCACATCTAAGCATTCTCTTACTTCTGTACCCATCGCCTCCGATGCTGCAATTCAAGCCCCAACAAAAGGCTCAGCCCACACCCCAAAACAGACCCCAGCAGCCCAAACCCTAGTCCAAACCCCTGCCCCAAAACCCACTTCTAAATGTTCTGTTACCCCCACAATCCCACCTGTACCTATCCATACCCCAAAACAATCCTCCACCCCCAAACCTGCATCAACCCATACCCCAAAACAGAGCCAACCTTTAGGTCCTGTCCCCACACCTACCTGTACCCCTTACACCAGTCATGCTCCAAAGCTGACCACAGCCGTAACACCTGTCCAAACCTCCACTACCACCCTCCCACCCACTCAGTTGGTCCCAGGCCCAGCCACCTCCCTCCCTCAAACCTCTTTCTCCCCAGCCACCTCTGCCCCATCCGCCTCCCCCAAGGGGGGCAAGAAGGACCCGTAGCTGGCTCAGACAGGGAAAGACTAATAGGGACTGAGAGAAAAACTGCCTGCCAACATGTGATGGTCCTGGAGGAAATGATCTGATTGGAGGATGGACTTTTCGGGCCAGATATACTGTGTAGGTTGTGTCACAAAACACCCCATGCCCCAATTAAAGTAGCACACTGTAGGGAATAGGGTACTGCAGATTTGAGTTCAACAAACTATCCTCCAAACAGTCCATGACTTGCGACTAGGTTTTAACTGTTGTTGCCAACATGGCATGCYAAAATTCTAGATTCAAACCGAGTTCGGCAGACTCTGTATATCTATGGCTCTGGTGACTAGGGCAGGCTAGAGTAGAATCACAGTTTTTATTTGAAGTCCAAACATATAGATACATATCTGTGTCAGTGATTGTTGGAGCAAGCAAGAGAGATGAAGTGGAAAGATAATGGCARCACACAGTGGGAGGGACGATACAGCTGTCAGAAAAGACCARGACGATGACGACAAAGATAGCAATGGGTTCGTTGCATCTTGCTGCTGATTGGAGGAGGGTTAGTTGGTCAATTCTAAGGCGACCAATAAGATAGGCACYTCCTGATTTCCAGCTCCACCTCCCTTTTGCCTCTCGCTCTTCACCAAAGTGTAATATTTTGTCATTATATGATTAATCATAGTATGAGATTAMTAATCACTGTAAAGTTAATCATCATATTGATCAGTAACTATAGGAGCGATTGATCCACTTGTAGTTTTGTTGTCTAAGTTGTGTGGTGTTTARCTTCGGTCCAATATGTTCACACAACTTCTGGAACTGAATTGTGTTTTTTGGTGCAACACTTAATACTGCTCCCTCGTAAGCTGTGGATGTGGGTTTATTTGTTCCGCCTAGCTTCCTGTAAATGCATGCCTCTCTCTCTTTTCCCTCCTTTCTCCTCGTTCCTCACCTCCTCTGGCTCCTGTCTGCTTTCATCCTGTCTTTCATCTCCGTCTGTCTGATCCTCCTTTCATCTTTCACAGAGCTTTTGTAGTTAACTACTGTTCCAGAGACATTCACAGATGCTCTCTACCTCTCTCCATCTCTGACTTTTCCCTCTCTCTACTGTATCTCTCCATCTCTCTCTATCATTCCCTCCCTCCCTCCCCCCTCCTTTCTTCCCTCCCTTGTCCTGGTGTCATGTCTAGTGCTGTTTGATGTTTTCTGTGGGTAGCAACAGAGCATTCCTCTTTCAACCCTTGATACCATGTTGCCTAGATTATATTTAAGGACCAAATGTTTTATTTTTTATTTGTGATCACAGCTTTAGCTTTTGAGCAAAATCAATGAAATTATAGTTGTTGATGATGATGTTATTGATGATGATGATAAGGATAACCATGATGATGTTATTAATGATGATGATGATGATGTTATTGATGATGATGATGTTATTGATGATGATGATGTTATTGATGATGATGTTATTGATTATGATGAGGATGACCATGATGATGGTGACAGTAAGAATGTTTTTGATGATAGCTAGAATAAAGCACATTTAGAAAGTCAGTTTGTCTTTGGTRTCATTGAGAARAGAGAGAGAGAGTGTGTGTGTGTATGTGTGCTTGTGCGCGTGTGTGTATATGTGTGTTTGTGTGTCCTGCCCGGTAATCCTGAACACCTCCAGAGGTGAAGCAGACTCATATCCAAGGTGACGCCTGTGGATGGGAACGCTGGGATCACTGTTGCTCTCGACTCTTAACTAAATCAATATCCTCCTGCACAGGGAAGGATTATACCATGTCTAATACACAGCCTGACCCTCCTGACT
>NW_019943227.1:96386-132086 GCF_002910315.2 Salvelinus sp. IW2-2015 | reverse complement strand
CTTGTTATCTCTCCCTCACATCTCTCAATGGGGTGCCCATCTGCGGTTAATCTTGGGACCTGACTCTCTCTCTGATATACATCAATGATGTCGCTCTTTGCTGGCTGAGGTGAGTCTCTTCGATCCCACCTCTACGCAAGACGAACAGCCTATTCTGTATCTTCTGCCCTTTTTGGACCACTGTGTTAACCTACCCTCCCAGGCGGAGCTTCTAATGCCATACAACTCTCCCTTCCCGGTGGCCCTCCAAATTGCTCCTTAAAGATACAATGTTAAAAGCTAAATGCATTGCTCTTCAAACCGCGATCGCCTGCCTCCTGTCACCCCACTCGCCCACCCGTCCAGCATGCACTAACTCTGGAAGGCTCTGACTTAGAATATGTGGACAAATACAAATACCTAGGTGTCTGGTTAGACTGTAAACTCTCCTTCCAGAGCTCACATAAACGATCTCCAATCCAAAGGTTAAATCTAGAATTGGCTTCCTATTCGCGAACAAAAGCATGCCTTCACTCATGCCTGGCCAAACATACCCTTGTAAAACTGACCATCCTACCAATCCTGCGTACTTTCGGTGATAGTCATTAAAAAAAATAGCCTCCAATGACCCCTACTCAATAAATTGGATTGCAGTCTATCACAGTGCCATCCGTTTTGTCACGCAAAGCCCCATATACTACCATCACCACTGCGACCTGTACACTCTTGTTGGCTGGCCCTCGCTTCAATACATCCGTCGCCAAACCCACTGGGTCCAGGTCATGCTACAAGACGCCTGCTAGGTAAAGTCCGCCCCTTATCTCAGCTGCGCTGGTCACCATAGCAGGCACCCACGCTGTAGCACGCGCTCCAGCAGGTATATCTACTCTGGTCACCCAAAAACCAACTCTTCGCTTTGGCCGCCTCTCCTTCCAGTTCTCTGCTGGCCAATGACTGGAACGAAACTACAAAATCCTCTGAGAAGCTGGAAACAACTTATTCTCCCCCACCTACGACTTTAAGACACCAAGCTGCAGAGCAGCTCATCAAGATTACTCGCACCTGTACATAGCGCCATCTTAAATTTACCAACCAAAAAAAAAAAAACAATACCATCTTTCCCTACTTACTTGTAATTTATTAATTTATTTATGTCCTTTGGCACACCCCATTTATGGGTCTATTTACTACTTTGCAACATTCTTCCACTGCAAATCAAACCATTCCAGTGTTACCTTGCTATATTGTATTTACTTCGGCCACACTTCTACTGTATTATTGACTGTATGTTTGTTTTACTCCATGTGTAACTCTGTGTTGTTGTATGTGTCGAACTGCTTTGCTTTATCTTGGCCAGGTCGCAGTTGTAAATGAGAACGTGTTCTCAACTTGCCTACCTGGTTAAATAAAGGTGAAATAAATAAATAAAAAATAAAAATCTAATCTGTGTTCAAGGGGGTTCAAGAGTCTCATTTCCACACTATGTTGTGTTTGGCGGTGATTTATTTATTTTTCACCTTTGGAGGATTGTGAGGCATTAGAATGTTGGATTTACACTCAGAGTGATTTGCATTAAGGCCTGAAATTAACTATTGTACTGAAGGGAACAATCATGATCTTTGGAGGGATGCATGATTGTTAGAGGGATGTATAGAGACTTACTGTGTACATTCTACTCTATTCTAAAGGGACTCTGAGGCTGTTCTCAGACATTTACTTAGCAGACAACAAATACTATATACAGAATACAAAAMAACTTTGTTCATACCTTTGGATTTAAATCTAGAGATTAAAGATCTATATACTTTAAACCTATAACAAGAGACTGTATAGCTATACTCTTGTGAGAGATGTAGGTCTACCCTTCAGACACATTAAGCAGTGAACGCTTGTAAGTACCAAGCTGTCATCTACACATTGACCACTAGATGGGGCTCAGCACCTAAACCAGACTCCTGTCTGCATTCCAGGAAAAGGTAGCAGCTTAGGATAGCCACATAGTTAATGTTACACCTTGTATTACCTTCACCATGGTGAGGTCTGACAGGCCCTTAAATTGAGATGAGATAAGAGAGCTGTGGAGAGATGTGAAGAGATGTTCTATATTTGGAGAGATGTGGAAACATGTTGTATATTTGGAGAGATGTGGAGACATGTATATGTGATGAGATGTGAAGAGATTTTGTATATGTGATGAGATGTGAAGAGATGTTGTATATGTGGAGAGATGTGAAGAGATGTTGTATATGTGGAGAGATGTGAAGAGATGTTGTATATGTGACGAGATGTGAAGAGATGTTGTATATGTGAAGAGATGTTGTATATGTGAAGAGATGTTGTATATGTGGAGAGATGTTTTATATGTGGAGAGATGTATATGTGGAGAGATGTTGTATATGTGGAGAGATGTTGTATATGTGGAGAGATGTGAAGAGATGTTTTATATGTGGAAAGATGTGAAGAGATGTATATGTGGAGAGATGTGAATAGATGTATATGTGGAGAGATGTGAATAGATGTATATGTGGAGAGATGTGAAGAGATGTAAGTACTATGTGGAGAGATGTAATATTTGGGAGAGGATGTGAAGAGAGAATGTAGAGTATATGTGGAGAGATGTATAGTTGGAGAGATGTGAATAGATGTATATGTGGAGAGATGTGAGAGATGTATAGTGTGGAGAGTAATGTGAATAGAGTATTGTGGAGGAGAATGTGGAGAGATGTATATGGTGAGAGATGTGATGATGTATGATGTGGAGAGATGTGAAGAGATTGTAGTATATGTGGAGAGATGTAGTATTTGAGAGATGTAAGAGATGTAAGTATATGTGGAGAGATGTAATATTTGGAGAGATGTTTGAATGAGATGTATATGTGGAGAGGATGTGCAAGAGATGTATGTGGAGAGATGTATATGTGGAGAGATGTTGTATATGTGGAGATATGTGAAGGAGGTGTTGTATAATGTGGAGAGATGTTGTATTGTGGCAGATGTGAAGAGATGTTGTATATGTGGAGAGATGTTGTACAGTGGGGAGAACAAGTATTTGATAAACTGCCGATTTTGCAGGTTTTGCTACGTTACAAAGCATAGAGGTTCTGTTCATTTTTTATCATAGGTACACTTCAACTGTGAGGAGACGGAATCTAAACAAAAATCCAGAAATCACATTGTATGATTTTAGAGTAATTATTTGCATTTTAGTTGCATGACATAAGTATTTGATACATCAGAAAGCAGAAATTAATATTTAGTACAGAAAGCCTTTGTTTGCAATTACAGAGGATACACGTTTCCTGTATTTGTCTTGACCAGGTTTGCACACACTGCAGCAGGGATTGTTGGCCCACTCTCCATACAGACCTTCTGCGCAGATCCTTCAGGTTTCGGGGCTGTCGCTGGGCAATACGGACGTGTTTCAGGCTCCCTCCAAAGATTTTCTATTGGGTTTCAGGTCTGGAGACTGGCTAGGCCACTCGCCAGACCTTGAGATGCTCTTACGGAGGCACTCCTTAGGTGCGCCTGGCTGTGTGTTTCGGGTGTTGTCATGCTGAAACCGCAGTCACGACCCATCTTCAATGGCCTCTTACTGAGGGAAGGAGGTTGTTGGCAAGAGTTGCGATACAGTGGCCGCATCCATCCTCCCTCAATACGGGTGCAGGTCGTCCTGTCCGCCTTTGCAGAAAAGCATCCCCAAAGAATGATGTTTCCACCTCCATGGCTTCACGGTTGGGATGGTATTCTGTGGGGTTGTAACTCATCCTTCTTTCTTCCTCCAAACACGGCGAGTGGAGTTTAGACAAAAAGCTATATTTGTGCTCATCAGACTAGATGACCTTCTCCCATTCCTCCTCTGGGTCATGCCAGATGGTCATTGTCAAACTTCAGACGGGCCTGGACATGCGCTGGCTTGAGCAGGGGACCTTGCGTGCGCTGCAGGACTTTAATCCATGACGGCGTAGCGTGTTACTAATGGTTTTCTTGGAGACTGGTGGTCCCAGCTCTCTTCAGGTCATTGACCAGGTCCTGCCGTGTAGAGTTCTGGGCTGATCCTCACGCTTCCTCATGATCATTGATGATGGCCCCAGCGAGGTGAGATCTTGCCGTGTGGAGCCCGCAGACGCAGAGGGTGATTGGAGCGCGTCATCTTGAACTTCTTCCCATTTTCTAATAATTGCGGGCGCCAAACAGTTGTTGCCTTCTCACAAGCTGCGTTGGCCTATTGTCCTGTAGCCCATTCCAGCCTTATGCAGGTCTCAGAATTTTATCCCTGATGTCCTTACATAGCTTCTCTTATCTTGGCCATTGTGGAGAGGGTTGAGTCGTGTTTGATTGAGTGTGTGGACAGGTGTCTTTTATACAGGTACGCGAGTTCAAACAGGTGCAGTTTAATTAGCAGGTAATGAGTGGAGAACCGGAGGGGCTTCTTAAAGAAAAACTACCAGGCCTGTGAGAGCCGGAATTCTTTACTGGGTTGGGTAGGTAATCAAATACTTATGTCATGCAATAAGTGCAAATTGAGAGTTCTTTAAAAGCAATGTGATTTTCTGGATTTTTTGTTCCGTCTCTCACAGTTGAGAGTGTACCTATGGATAAAATTGACAGACCTCTACATGGCTTTGTAAGTAGGAAAACCTGCAAAATCGGCAGTGTATCAAATACTTGTTCTCCCACTGTATATGTGGAAAGATGTGGAGAGATGTTGTATATGTGGAGAGATGTTTGTATATGGCGGAGAGATGTATATTTTGAGAGATGTAAAGAGATGTTGTATATGTGGAGAGATGTATATTTTTGAGGAGATGTGAAGAGATGTTTGTATATGTGGAGAGATGTTGTATATGTGGTGAGATGTGAAGAGATATTGTTTTTGTGGAGAGATGTTGTATATGTGGGAGAGATGTGGAGAGAGATGTTGTATATGTGGAGAGATGGTATATTTTGAGAGATGTGTAGAGATGTTGTATATGTGGAGACATGTTGTTATTTTGGAGAGATGTGGAGAGATGTTGTATATTTTGAGAGATTTTAGTATCTTGAAGATATTTGGATATGATGGTATATTGTATCGTGGAGAGATGTGAAGATGATGGTTTGTATATGTGGAGAGATGTGAAGAGATGTTGTATATGTGGAAAGATGTGGAGTGTGTAGCAGCATGTAAGAGGTTAACAGCAGTGTCAGACCACAGGATTAGTAGAGAATAAATAGGACTGTAATTGCTGCCTGTCACTCTGGCTCTGAACTAGAGGACCTGCGGGGAAGTCCTATTCTGGGGCCTCGGCACTGGAATCACAGAAATGTCTTAGAGGATCACCTAAGGCTTGCAGGACATGGACAGAAAGAGAAATGGATTGCAATTATTTAGTCAGTATAAATTTCAGTGTGTTAGGATTGTGTGTGTATTTGCAGTGTGTGTGTGTCTCCCTGCAGAGAGTGAGGTGACAGTGGAAACTCTGATCCTCCATCATGTAACAGGTTATTAAGTCTATAAGGGTAGGCTTGGATTCAGCACACCCAGGTGGGTCACACACTCCTCTTGACTACTGGACCAACTGTGTGAGGGTGTGCATTAGTTCCACTACTGTCAGTGCATTTGAACTGCAAGGAAATCCTTAATTTGATTCTTTGCTCAATGAAATTGAATTCAGTGAGATTTTGGGGGRMAATAAAACAATATTTTAACTTTGTAGGTGAACAACAAGGTTACCCACTGTGCACAGACGTCAGTTCAAMKTCTARTATTGATTTACATTTGGTTGAGTTGTCAACTAACGTGAATTCAATGTGAAATCAACAAARAAAAWKCAYCATGTCATTGGATTTAGGTTATAAACTGGATGAAAAAATWGAAAATGCCTTTACGTTGATGATTTTTTGYTAAGCCAATTAGTTTTCCACGTTGAAATGACGTGGAAACRACGTTTCAACCAGTTTTTGCCCATTGGGTAGTGTGAATTGCAGTAACACACACGTCACACACACCACACACAACAGCAGCCAGATAGGTAGCCAGACCGCAGATTGAGCACAGATTTAAGGTTAGGGGGCGGCAAGGGGAAGGTGGGCTGGGTGGGCTGGGTGGGTAAACCACAAGATGTTATATTTAGACTTCCCATCACTTCAAAATCTGCCATCTCTCTCCTCTCTCACACACACACACACAGGGGAGGTGTTTGAGAGAAGGGGGGGGGGGTGTATGCAGGAGCAAAGAGCGCAAGATGCAAAACTTAGAAAGGATAAGGTGATTCCTTCTGCTGTGTAGTTACCACTTCAAACAGGAAGCTGATGTGTGTGTAGTTTGTTACGAGGGGAGGGGTGTGTTCGCCGTGCGTGTGACTCTAACCTCATTCTCTCTCTAGTGTGTCTCAAGATTCTTGCATCAGCCCTGTGTTGTCATACACACCTCAGACTCCCTCTACACTGGAAACAGTGAATCACTTACAGTAGAAAATGTCCTCTTTACCAAAAATTGGATTTTGAATTGCCTTCAGTATATCACAAGATCACAAACACACACAACACACACACACACACACCACACACACACACACACACACACACACACACACACACACACACACACACACCACCACACACACACACACACACACACACACACACACACACACACACACACACAACACACATGATATTATTCTTACATGAAAGTCCCCCAGCTGTTTCATGAGAATGTAGCCTGTACTGCTTCTAGTCTTCTCAGAATTTGGGGACGAAGTCTCTAGGAGTTATTATAAGGAGATTGTAGTTATTTTAACACTCAGCAAGCCACCATGAGACTGCTGCTTTGTCATAGCTGTCGGTAGGGGCAGGGGATATGGCAGGGGATGTGACTTGTGACTGAGGCTGAGTAGTAGCCTACATATCTACTGTATGTGCACCTGCTGGTTTCTCTGTCTCTATGGTCACCTCTTGTCTTGGTCGCCATGGCTTCATTTGCAAATGAATGGCTTAAGGCGCGCACAGAGAGAGATGGAAAGAGACGGGAAAGAGAGAGAGAGAGGGAGAGAGGGAGAGATGTACAGTAACAGCCAGACAGAGGCAGATAAACAGCATGAGCACCATAAATAGCGCGTTTAAATAAGGCGATCTATTTCAAGTGGAAATGTCTGCTGCAGCTGGCACACGCATATGCCCTCAAACGATTATCTCCCTCTCTATGCCCACCTATTAGCCCCGCTGTGATCCCTCAGACCTTCGACCTGCCCCGCGAGTCTCTATAACAACATGCCCACCTCGGCCCTCCTTCCCTCCCACCTCGCTACGACAGACACTGCCGCTGGCCTATCGCACMGTGGCCGACCCCCTGTGCCCTGCCCACCCCAGCGGTCCCTCTCCAGCCCCGCCAGAGCCAATCCGCGGCGGGGTGTAAAGTAGGGCAAGCCGCTTCCTGGTTCAAGGAGGAGCTGCCTGGAGTTGGAATGGGCCAGCGGAGTCAGAGAGGGGGGAGAACAGCCCAGCGAGCCGGCGGTCTGCAAAGAGAGAGCCAAGGCAGGGGGGTATAAACGCCGGCAGAGAGACAAGAAGAGGCGGATATTACAGAGAACTCCCGGGCGATACGTGGTTCGTCAGAGGGACTGGTGTGAGATTTTGGACAGTGCCGAGAGAGCGGTGAACCCCGGGGAGCGAGAGGGGTGGGAGTGGTGGTGGTGGGAGTGAATCCAGGAAGTACAGAAGCCGGTCAGGTGGGACGCGACGAGATAACATAGGTGACACCGGCGCACAGGTAAACCCGCTCCCTCACTCGCTCTCTGTTTTTGGGGGATATTATGGAATTCTTAAAGTTAGGATTTAACGCTTGTCTTTCCCATTTTCTATAACAACCGTCCCTGAACCCCCCCTCCCCTCGGTCCTAACCGGGGTTACGGGAGGACTACGTCATGGGTATTCGGTAACTCCCGTGTGACGTGTCGACAATTTCTCCCTATGATTTTCGCGCTCTCTTTTCCTAGAGGCTTATTTTGACACAAGAACGCATTCTATTTAAATTACATTAGCAGAGAATATTTATGTGATCTCAGGTTAGTTGYTKTGTGTTGCTACCTGTGTGGATGTGGCCAGGTGAACAAGYAGGGTCGACGGGTACACTTCTGGAGGCTTGGCTTCTAATTATAGCAGCGAACACCGGCTGACATCCAAAACCTAACCTGYTCTCACGCACATCGCYGGTCTCTGTAGGCAACAAGCCATGTGCTCTACCACAGGGCAACTTTGGCCACGAATTCTATTATTCCAAKACCCTTTCAGTAGGCTATGCTGTTGTCACCACACTTTGACATATCCTTTATCTTAAATTCTATAGCTCTGTTGCTGATGTAAAGGTCTTGAAATGTATATTAATGCTGGATGGATGAGGGCTTTTAAATGTATAAAACTTAGGCTATGGATGGTGGGAGGCTGTCATGTGTGTGTGTGTGTGACTGCATTAGTGTAGTGTGTGTGTGTGTGTGTGTGTGGGTTGCTGACTCGCCCCTCTTGTGGTACAGACAGACCTGCTGAACCTGCCAAACTGGCTTGGGTTTGGTCCTCTGTCTGAGTTTGTTGTTTGATTTACCACTTTGTGGGCACCATGTATTAGGTCCATCACTGAAGGGTTTCTTGTCTACAATATTCATTTGGTGGTTTTCACACAGAATAGTTCTCCAAACAGTGGTTGGGTCTGGACCTAAACTTCAGTGGCACTTGTAAGAATATATTTGCCCTGTAAGAGTATGTAGCTAATAGTTTACAGTGGGTTTCCGTGTGTGATCTTGACAAATAGGTATGTTGACGTCTGCGATGCAGATTAGATTTTGCCACCAACCCCAACTCCGTGAATAATTCCATATTTAGTTGTGAGAGATGGAAGAGAATAGAGTGAGAAGCAGAAACATTGTTCTGGCACTGTCAACCCTAATTGCCACTTGTCTGAATTGAAGCAGTCTTATTAGCAACTAAATGACAGTTGGGAGACCTGGAAAGTCTGTGTAGACTGTCTTTGGCTTAGTGGTAGACTGATCTACCCCTCCCTCTCTTCTCATCTCTCCTTCTGGTGTCATGGTAACTGAATTACTCCTGTCATTTACTAGATGGACTGTTCTCATGGCCCTCTCTCTCCATCCACACATGTTCACACTCACAAACCCAATGTACATTTAACATGCACCTTTCAATTATGACAGATAATGGGTATATCTCTGCTCTTGCACTGAGTATGGGATAGTGGACGTGTGTCTGAGCGATGTCTGTGGTCCTACACAGGTGTGTGCTGTGCCTGTCCCAGCCCTGTTTCATTGTTTAGTGTAGGCCACTTCTGCTCGAGGACAGGTGTAATGTGGAATGTTGTCTTTTCTCCGCCTCACCTTCTCTCTCTGTTCTCTCCCGAGACCGCTCACCGTGTCATACACATCATCTGACACACTGTGTTTAGGTTGTTCAATTTTCTTGCTTTTATTCACTCTTTATATATCATTTCTCTTTATCTTTTGATATCCTGTTTGTCTCTCCTTTCCTTCCTTCACTCTTTTCCTTCACCTTATTCCCTCAATATTTGGCCCCTTTACTTCCCTGTGTCTCTCTGCCTCTCACGTAGCAGATATTAAATACTGTATACTGTGCCTAGAGAAAGTATTCAACCCCCTTGACTTTTCCAAAGTTTCGTTGCATCAAAGTGGGATTGAAATGGATTTTTAAAAAAATAATTTTTTGTCAATGATCTAAACAAAATACTCTGATGTCCAAGTGGAAGAAAAATTCCCACATTTTGTTGTGTTAATAGCCTGAAATTTAAAATGGATTAAATTGAGATTTTTTGGTCACTGATCTGCAGACAATACCCTATAATGTCAAAGTGGAATTAKGTTTTTTGACATTTTTACAAATTAATTACAAATGAAAAGCTGAAATGTCTTGAGTCAGTAAGTATTCAACCCCTTTGTTATAGCAAGCCAGGAGTCCAAATTTGCTTAACAAGTCACATAATAAGTTGCATGGACACACTCTCTGTGCAATAATAGTGTAACATGATTTTTGAACGACTGCCTCATCTCTGTATCCCACACATACAATTATCTGCAAGGTCCCTTAGTCGAGCGGTGAATTTCAAACACAGATTCAACCATTGTCCTGCTGAAAGGGGAATTCATCTCCCAATGTCTGGTGGAAAGCAGACTGAACCAGGTTTTCCTCTAGGATTTTACCTGTGCTTAGCTCCATTCCATTAATTTTTTTATCCTGAAAAACTCCCCATTCCTTAACGATTACAAGCATACCCATAACAAGATGCAGTCACCATTATACTTGAAAATATGGAGAATGGTACTCAGTAATGTGTTGGATTTGCCCTAAACATGAGTTGCTTTGCCACATTTTTTGCAGTATTACTTTAGTGCCTTGTTGCAAACAGGATGCCTGTACAGAATATTTTAATTCTGTACAGGCTACCTTATTTTCACTCTGCCAATTAGGTTAGTATTGTGGAGTAACTACAATGCTGTTGATCCATACTCTGGTTTCTCCTATCACAGCCATTAAACTCTAACTGTTTTATTGTCACCACTGGTCTCATGGTGAAATCCCTGAGCAGTTTCCTTCCTTTCCAGCAACTAAGTTAGGAAGGATGCCTGTATCTTTGTAGTGACCAGGTGTATTGATATACCATCCAAAGTGTAATTCATAACTTCACAATGCTCAAAGGGATATTCAATGTCTGCTCTTAATTCTTTTTACCCATTTACCAATAGGCACCTTTCTTTGCGAGGCATTGGAAAACCTCCCTGGTCTTTGTGGTTGAATACAGTGCATTCAGAAAGCATTCAGAAAGCATTCAGAAAGCATTCAGAAAGCATTCAGAAAGCATTCAGACCCGTTCACTTTTTTCACATTTTGTTACTTTACAGCCTTATTCTAAAATGGATGAAAACATTTTTTTTCTCTCATCAATCCACACACAATTCCACATAACGACAAAGCCAAAACAGGTTTTTAGAAATATAACATTTACATAAATATTCAGACCCTTTACTCAGTACTTTGTTGAAGCACCACCAATTTTCTTGGATATAACGCTACAAGCTTGACACACCTGTATTTGTGGAGTTTCTCCTATTCTTCTCTGCAGATCCTCTCAAGCTCTGTCATGTTGGATGGGGAGCGTCGCTGCACAGCTATTTTCAGGTCTCTTCAGAGATGTTCAATCGGGTTCAAGTCCGGCCTCTGGCTGGGCCACTCAAGGACATTCCGAGACTTGTCCCGAAGCCACCCCTGCATTGTCTTGGCTGTGTGTTTAGGGTCGTTGTCCTGTTAGAAGGTGAACCTTCGCCCCAGTCTGAGGTTCTGAGCGCTCTGGGGCAGGTTTTCATCAAGGATCTCTGTACTTTGCTCCGTTCATCTTTCCCTCAATCCTGACTAGTCTCCCAGTCCCTGCCGCTGAAAAACATCAACAAAGCATGATTCTGCCACCACCATGCTTCATTGTAGGGATGGTGCCATGTTTCCTCCAGATGTGACACTTGGCATTCAGGCCAAAGTCTTCAATCTTGGTTTCATCAGACTAGAGAATCTTGTTTCTCATGGTGTGAGAGTCCTTTTGGTGCTTTTTGGCAAACTCCAAGCATGCTGTCATGTGCCTTTTACTGAGGAGTGGCTTTCATCTGGCCACTCTACCATAAAGGCCTGATTGGTGGAGTGCTGCAGAGATCGTTGTCCTTCTGGAAGGTTCTCTCATCTTCACAGAGGAACTCTGGAGCGCTGTCAGAGTGACCATCGGGTTCTTGGTTACCTCCCTGACCAAGGCCCTTCTCCCCCGATTGCTCAGTTTGGCAGGGCAGCCAGTTATAGGAAGAGTCTTGGTGGTTCCAAACTTCTTCCATTTAAGCATGATGGAGGACTCTGTGTTTTCGGGGACCTTCAATGCTGCAGAAACATTTTGGTACCCTTCCCCAGATCTGTGCCTAAACATAACTCTGTCTCGGAGCTCTACGGACAATTCCTTCGACCTCATGGCTTGGTTTTTGCTCTGACATGCACTGTCAACTGTGGAACCTTATATAGACAGGTGTGTGTGCCTTTACAAATCATGTCCAATCAATTGAATTTACCAGAGGTGACAAATCAAGTTGTAGAAACATCTCAATAATTATAATTTGAACAGGATGCACCTGAGCTCAATTTTAAGTCTTATAGCAAAGGGTCTGAGTACTTGTGTAAATAAGGTATTTCTGTTAGCAAAATTAGCAAAATAATCAAAAAAACATTTTTCACTTTGTCATTATGGGCTATTGTGGGTAGATTGATGAAGGAAAAACAATATTTAATCAATTTTAGAATAAGGTTGTAACGTAACAAAATGTAGAAAAAGTGAAGGAGTCTGAATACTTTCAGAATGCACTGTACAGTATGTGTTAGAAATTCACTACTCGACTATGGGACCTTACAGATAATTATATGTCTGGGGTACAGAGATGGGGTGGTCATTCATATCACGTTAACCACTACTATTGCACACAGAGTGGGTCGCTGCAATTTATTATGTGATTTGTTAAGCAAATTTGTACTCATGAACCTATTTTGACTTGCCATAACAAAGGGGTTGAATACTTATTGACTCAAGACATTTATTAATTTATAAAAATGTCAATCTACATTCCCCTTTGACATTCTAGGATATTGTGTGTAGATTAGTGACTCAATCTCAATTTAATCCATTTAAAATTCAGGCTGTAACACAAAAAAATGTGGAAAAAGTCAAGGGGGTTGAATACTTTCTGAAGGCACTGTATGTGTATCTTGGTGTCAATCTGTCAGTCCTCTGGGATCAATAAAGTTTGTTCAAATCCAAATCATCTAACTATCCAAACATCTCATCCCCTCAGCTTTGTATCCCTGGAAACCTTTTGGCTCTGCTGGAGAAGAACAGAAACAGGAAGGAGTGGAAAATAGAGAGGGAGGAAGAGAGCAGGGACCCATCCTCCTCTGAGTTTATGGACTGGAGGTAAGAGGTGTGGAATGTTGAGAGTGTTGCACAATAAGTGCATTGAACTAAAGAAAGTATTATTGTCCCAGTCGTTGACAGCGCCTGTCCTACTATAGGTATAGAAACTAGAGATTAGTTTACATGGCTGCCCTGGGGTGCTGCAGGCCACTCTCATAAAAAAAATCTGTGAACCTCCATACATGTTAAAATGTGTTGAATGAGGGCACCCCCATAAGATACTGATTTTGGTACAGTCCAGTATGTGTCAGGAAGGAACCCCCCAGAGTTGACGTGTACTGTACAGTATATTGTGTCTCACTGTCTTCTTTCACTGATACTCAGCCAGAGTTTTGGACTCAGTGTTTGGAATACGGTTCACTTGAACACGCAAATCCAAGGATCAGCAATGGCTACATTTACATAAAGTCATTTAGCAAACGCTGTACTTAGAGTTAGTGTGTGGGTGGGTGTTTGCGAGCGAGCCAGTGACAGATCATGTGATTGGGGCCGTGCAGAAGTGTGACCAGTGTGTGTGTGTGTGTGTTATAGTAGGGTGTGGGGGGGGGGGGGGGTAACAACAGTGAGTGGTCTTTAAAGGAAAGAGGAACGTTTAAGATAAGACACACACACACACACACACACACCACACACACACACACACACACACACACACACACACAGCAGTCACCCAATTCCAGTAAGTATATGAATTAGGGCATGTGCCCGTATATAAATTCCCCCTGTTCACAATAGGGGTTTCAGTTTCAGATACATACAGTAGGCTGAGTGGGAGGACAAGACAGGGGGAGAGAGGGGGAGGACAAAGTCCCCCTCTTTACTCAGCATCAGCAGATTTAAGAGCTTCCTCCCTCCCTTCCTTTCCTTCTATACCTTTACTCCTTCATATCAAATGTATCTTCCTCTCATCCCCCATCATCCCTTCATACCTCTCCCTGTTCCCCTACACCACCCATTCAGTCCTCCTTTATCTGCTCAGCTCCTTCATCCATCCATACTCCCTTTCCATATTCCCTCATTTTCCCACTCTTAGAAGGGTTGAACTTTTAGACTACTCTCTTAGCGTCATCATAGATTTCTGCATATGATCCATTATTGCATTCACACACACTGGTCAGAGTCAGGGACATGTTCTGTTTGGTTATTACCATATAAGGGCAGTAAAAACATTTGAACCAAACCACTTCATGTAGGCCTGAAGCATAATGTCGAGATGCTGTGCCATGACTAAGTACTTTACTGAATGTTCATGTACCCCACAGCCTAGTTTGCCTCCAGTAGATCTGTCTCACTAGAGGAAGTAGTGTATATGGCGTTTCTCCTTTTTCAGTCTCCAGTTTCTGTTGTGTTTCACAAGCCCTATCTCTCTCTCGACCACCGGCCTGCCAGCCTACCAGCTCACACCACCCGCCTACTGCCAGGGGGATGGAAGAGCAGGAAGTGGCAATACTTTACTTCCTGTAAAGACAGACACCCTTAAAGATGAAAAGAGTGTTAAATAGTAGTGACAGAGAACATGATTTGTTTTTCTGGTGATGGTGTAAATGTTGGTGTAGATAGTGAGGGGCGTTGCTCATAAACAGGTACAGTGAGCCAGCGGTTCAGGGAAAGCGAGACAATGACACACACCGCAGAGAATCATCTCCTGTATCTTGTTGTGAAAATGACCCCACCTTTTAGATCAATTTGATGAGAAATGACAGCTTGATGTTGTAGCTGTTGTAAGTACAGTACCATGAGAAGGCAGTATTCCAGACATTGAGAGTGCGGTATTCGATGAGTCTAATTCGCTAAGCACCAGTAGAATTTTCCCCGTCAACGTTTGAATCTTTTGTCAAAGTGCTGTACTGCTGTAATTGGACGAGAGATGGGTGGGTGTTCAGACCAGTGACAGTAAGGCAGACATTCTGTTGTGTTTCTCGAAAGACAGCTGAAATAACTGCATATTCTATGTATGAACCCTTTCAGCCACGAATTAGTAAAAGCAACCGCTCTCCCCCTGTTGACAAAGCCCAGAAAACACTACTACAGTATCGTCCTGATGATGTCAATGAAGTGTTCCGCCTTTTGAGCTTTACAACCTCTGATTGGGACTGTTAAACTAAACCACACACTGTTCGTCACATGTTGACATGGTCTGGAGAGGATATCAGACTAACTGTCATTGTTTTTATTACTCTAGTTTCCATTTCCCTGTCCCTACCACTATCAATATCTCTCTTTCTCCCTGTCCCCTACCACTATCAATATCTCTCTTTCTCCCTGTCCCTACCACTATCAATATCTCTCTTTTCTCCCTGTCCCTACCACTATCAATATCTCTCTTTCTCCCTGTCCCCTACCGACTATCAATATCTCTCTTTCTCCCTGTCCCCTACCACTATCAATATCTCTCTTCTCCCTGTCCCCTACCACTATCAATATCTCTCTTTCTCCCTGTCCCTACCACTATCAATATCTCTCTTTCTCCCTGTCCCTACCACTATCAATATCTCTCTTTCTCCCTGTCCCCTACACTATCAATATCTCTCTTTCTCCCTGTCCCTACCGCTATCAATATCTCTCTTTCTCCCTGTCCCCTACCGCTATCAATATCTCTCTTTCTCCCTGTCCCCTACCGCTATCAATATCTCTCTTTCTCCCTGTCCCCTACCGCTATCAATATCTCTCTTTCTCCCTGTCCCCTACCACTATCAATATCTCTCTTTCTCCCTGTCCCCTACCCTATCAATATCTCTCTTTCTCCCTGTCCCTACCGCTATCAATATCTCTCTTTCTCCCTGTCCCTACCGCTATCAATATCTCTCTTTCTCCCTGTCCCCTACCGCTATCAATATCTCTCTTTCTCCCCGTCCCCTACCGCTATCAATATTCTCTTTCTCCCTGTCCCCTACGCTATCAATATCTCTCTTTCTCCCTGTCCCCTACGCTATCAATATCTCTCTTTCTCCCTGTCCCCTACCGCTATCAATATCTCCTTTCTCCCTGTCCCTACCGCTATCAATATCTCTCTTTCTCCCTGTCCCCTACCGCTATCAATATCTCTCTTTCTCCCTGTTCCCTACCGCTATCAATATCTCTCTTTCTCCTGTCCCCTACCCTATCAATACTCCTTCTCCCTGTCCCCTTACCGCTATCAATATCTCTCTTTCTCCCTGTCCCCTACCGCTATCAATATCTCTCTTTCTCCCTGTCCCCTACCGCTATCAATATCTCTCTTTCTCCCTGTCCCTACGCTATCAATATCTCTCTTTCTCCCTGTTCCCTACCGCTATCAATATCTCTCTTTCTCCCTGTTCCCTACCACTATCAATATCTCTCTTTCGCCCTGTCCCCTACCGCTATCAATATCTCTCTTTCTCCCTGTCCCTACCGCTATCAATATCTCTCTTTCTCCCTGTGTCCCTACCACTATCAATATCTCTCTTTCCCCTGTCCCCTACCGCTATCAATATCTCTCTTTCTTCCCTGTCCCCTACCGCTATCAATATCTCTCTTTCTCCCTGTCCCCTACCGCATCAATATCTCTCTTTCTCCCTGTCCCCTACCGACTATCAAATCTCTCTTTCTCCCTTTCCACCTACCACTATCAATATCTCTCTTTCTCCCTGTCTCCCTACCGCTATCAATATCTCTCTTTCTCCCTGTCCCCTACCGGCTATCAATATCTCTCTTTCTCCCTGTCCCTACCGCTATTCAATATCTCTCTTTCTCCCTGTTCCCTACCGCTATCAATATCTCTCTTTCTCCCTGTCCCTACCGCTACAATATCTCTCTTTCTCCCTGTTCCCTACCACTATCAAAATCTCTCTCTTCTCTGGTCCCTACCGCTATCAATATATCTCTCTTTCTCCCTGTCCCCTACCGCTATTAGTCTCCCTCTCTTTCTTCCTGTAGGCATATACCGTATCAGTTATATACGGTCTCTTTCTAATAGCTGACATGGTTGTTCCTCCTTTACTTTTCTGTCTGTTTTGTCATCCATTTATCTCTCCATCTCACCTCGTGGTTGTCAGTCCTCACTGCAGAGGAAGAGGAAGCCGATCAGGATCAGTTAGTTTTGCGACATCGGTGTGTGTGTGTTTGTAGGGGTTTGTGTCTATGTGCGTGTGTGTCTGTCTGTGGGTGTGTATGTGTCCGTGTGTGTTTGTAGGGGTGTCTATGAGCATGTATCTCTGTGTATGGGTGTGTGTCTGTGTGTGTGTCCGTCCTAGTGTGTGTTTTGCGACATCATTCTCTGAAAAGGGAGGTAATGTGTAAGACAGAGGAACAGCTGTCGAGACCCTCCCTAATGATGTGGCAACTTCACCCAGCAAGCAGACACACACACAGTGCATCAAATACACAAGTGCACACAGACACACACACTATCACATTGAAAGACACACAAGCTTTTTTCACCCGTTTGTAAAAACACACAAACTCACACAAGTTCTGCACATAAATGGACCACTCATTCACACACTCCGCTGTTCACACATGTAGTCTTGGGGGTTGGAAACTGCTGACCAGATACAGATAGAAGGTGTGAAACCACTTTGTCAGCATGTGTTAGAACTAGTAAAGCCCTCCCATGCACGCACACACACACGCACGCACGCACACGCACTTTATGCATTGACACAAACACGAACACAAATAATCCTTTCTCAGGCCTGTGTGTGTGTGTTCCCCATCTTTGTGAAACTCCCTTTCACTGATTGCTAATGATAGCGATTGCTACCACATCTCCCCTCAGACATCTGCAGACACACACACACACCTGCAAGGACTCACTGCAGCTACTTCCTGTCACAGTCTCTCGCTCCCTTCCCCTTTCTTTCTCTCTTCTAACATTCTCTCTGTTTCTCTAACCTCTGTTCACGTCACTGTTCCACTCCCTCTTACCTCTCTGCCTTTCTGTCCCCCATTCTCCCCCTCCTCTCCCCTCTCTTTGTAACAGAACTCTTCTCTTATTTCTTCTCTCTGACACAGGTTGTTGGTAAAGGCTTGATATCCCTGTGAGATTTACTCCCACCCTACCTCATTCTATACCTATCTTTACATCTTTTTTTACCCCCACCCCTCACTCACTCGTTGTCTGACAGTCTTTTACCACCTCTCCTCTCCCACTCTCTGCTTTCCTGGTATGTTCTCTAGGAACACGTCTATTTTGAAGTCAAACAAACCTCAGCCGTATTCTTCTCATCTCCTTGATCTCCCCTCAAATCTCAGACCCCCTTTCCTCTTTCCAACCTCACATTTCTCTCTCTTTTTTTCTCCCTCTTCTCTCCTCACTCCTGTTTTTGGCAGAGAGGCGTGTCTGCTCTATACAATACRTTTCTATGTGAAGGTTCTGTACCGTTCGTCCCTCCTGAATAAAACCCTTGATTCCCATCGGTAAATTGGGATAACATGCAAAATGTCCTCGGTGTGGTGGGGCATGGGAGGGCTGCGTTAGGGGCCTCCGCTCTGTACTGCTCTGCCAGCCAAATGAATAATGTAATGTGTTCTTGGAACTAAGACCTCAACACACACACACACACACACTGCCCCAGTTTAGCTAAGCAGAGGGGCTGGATGCAGGTACAAAAGGATCGTAAGATTGGAACCTTTTCCTGGATATGATTTGTGTGTTTTTGTTACTCAAATGCACTTTGCCACTATAAAGAATGTGCTCCATCCTGGCAGGTCTTTATTGCATGGTTGAGGTTGAGTGCAATTATTATTCCCTATATAATCACATAGTTTTCATCTTTATAGAATTGCTTTAGCCACGTCTTGGAGGAAATGGATGTACCGGTAATTACCATAATGTTGTCTTTATTCTCGTTATCCAGCCTTTTAACGAATTCAAATGAAGATTCAAATTCTCTCTGGCTGGGTCTGTTTTTATATCTCTTTGTAAGATGCAAATAGCCGGTTCAGGGAGAGTTATCAGTGGAGGGAGTGGAGAGGGTCTGGGTTTTATTATACTTCAGAAACGGTGCAGGGTCAAGATATACTGTAAATGATGAAGATGATGATGGAGGAAGAGATGGAGAATGGGGATGTGTCTCACATTTAATAACAATGCATACTTGCAATAAGCCTTCATGACATCTTGTGAATGCTTTATAGCTGCTTTATGAATGNTCCTCACTCCTGTTTTTGGCAGAGAGGCGTGTCTGCTCTATACAATACGTTTCTATGTGAAGGTTCTGTACCGTTCGTCCCTCCTGAATAAAACCCTTGATTCCCATCGGTAAATTGGGATAACATGCAAAATGTCCTCGGTGTGGTGGGGCATGGGAGGGCTGCGTTAGGGGCCTCCGCTCTGTACTGCTCTGCCAGCCAAATGAATAATGTAATGTGTTCTTGGAACTAAGACCTCAACACACACACACACACACACTGCCCCAGTTTAGCTAAGCAGAGGGGCTGGATGCAGGTACAAAAGGATCGTAAGATTGGAACCTTTTCCTGGATATGATTTGTGTGTTTTTGTTACTCAAATGCACTTTGCCACTATAAAGAATGTGCTCCATCCTGGCAGGTCTTTATTGCATGGTTGAGGTTGAGTGCAATTATTATTCCCTATATAATCACATAGTTTTCATCTTTATAGAATTGCTTTAGCCACGTCTTGGAGGAAATGGATGTACCGGTAATTACCATAATGTTGTCTTTATTCTCGTTATCCAGCCTTTTAACGAATTCAAATGAAGATTCAAATTCTCTCTGGCTGGGTCTGTTTTTATATCTCTTTGTAAGATGCAAATAGCCGGTTCAGGGAGAGTTATCAGTGGAGGGAGTGGAGAGGGTCTGGGTTTTATTATACTTCAGAAACGGTGCAGGGTCAAGATATACTGTAAATGATGAAGATGATGATGGAGGAAGAGATGGAGAATGGGGATGTGTCTCACATTTAATAACAATGCATACTTGCAATAAGCCTTCATGACATCTTGTGAATGCTTTATAGCTGCTTTATGAATGYCTGTAAATCTATTCATAATTCATTACATACAGGCGGTACATARAGTGTTGCCAACTTGTGTTGGGCTGAATAAGGTTCTGTGTGGGCAGGAACTCTTCTCATCATCCCCTMTTTCACCCCTCCTCTGAGAAGATGCACCTAACCCAACACCTCTCTCCCAGCCTCCTATGTTTAAGAGGGGAGAGAGGCTAAAACGAGTGTGTGAGAGAAGGAGAATGAGAGAAAGAGAAGGAGATAGAGGAGCACGTGGAGGAGGAGAAACGGTATGAACAGAGAATCATGACTCCTAATTTCCTTCTCTCAGGCCTTGCTGTGTTGTGTTTTGTTTGGGAACAGCAGTTGTTTGGTTCCACCTGTGCTGTTCTGGTTGTCTCATGTAAATTATACATATTTAGACTTATTCTTGGTTTAATTGAGTTCTCGTTTAGTTTGGTTTGTGTAGTTCTGATGGACTGAAATGACCTGGTTTGTTATCCTCCCATGAGTATTTTTCATGTTGTGTGTAATGACACATCTCCGTAGGTCTGCTGTGTGTGTTTATTCAGCCATCATGGAATAATACATTTCACTGCCACCCACCCTTCTCTTTAGCTTTGCATAATAATCTTTATAACATATTAAGAAATTCATAAATCGTTTTATTGTATTAGAACCAAAAATAATAATATTTTATCACACACAATTTAAATACATTTTTCAGGGTTACAAATGTTGTTTACAAATATCCTAGTAAATTGAGTTTATGTTCGTACATTGTATAATTATTTCCAAAAACCTTGTTACCTTGTTTTCTTTATAGTAATTTATTTAAGCCTTCCCTGGAAAAAATATGTTATTTTCTAAATTAAACTAAATGAAGAAGTAGCTAAACTTACATTGCATTTTACATTTGTACAGTATTTCTGGTAAGCTGTGGATTGTTAGGRCCTGTGAAACGTGGATGTGAAATACATTAGAGCATTAGAAGTTTGCTAAAAACACTGCGAGTGACACGCATTTGAACATATTATGAATGAACACACACACRGAAAGCGTCTGACATCAGAATTCATTTAAACACATTTCTGTGAATAGAGTCATATTTTCCCCCTGAGCCGTTCAGAGCCGAGCAGAGCTGATAAAACTGATGTGGACTGGGAGAAGTTACAGGCTGTAAGGGAAAATAASCACCAGTGTAATAACAGTCTAATGTCTTGTTTGTGTCAACTACTATTGATCTCTCACTTGGTGAACTYCGTTCAAGTTGCAGTCAAAAGGACAATACGTTTAACCATTATTTTGATGGTCCAAAAGTTTTTTACTTATTCATTCTATCAGGACCCCATTTAAAGTGTTGTTATTTCCTGTCCAGAAATATCTATATTCATCCAATACATTTTGAGTTAGAATGGGGCAATGAACCCCAATAAGAGCTTTTAGAGAGTGAGTGACGTACATAACGAAAGCGAGGGAAGAGGAAGCCATATTGTCGGAGGGGAGGAAAGGTAGTCAACTGTCGACAGAGGAGTGGGAGTTGAGAATCCGCTCTGAAACAGAGAGAYAAGTTGGYCACCAATCATTAAAGAAAAGGGGATGACAAAGTGTTTTATTTTTTGAAAATAAAACWAACTTATTTACTGCATAAACAGTTTTCAACTGGTTCCATTGTTATAGTTTTRGTTTAATTTGTTGGTTTTAATTCACTTGAAGCATGAGGAGTGAGTCTTTCAGTGTAATATAGCCTACAGTTTATACCAATTGTACAGCATATTTCAACAATAATTCTTAATATGGGTTTTAGTTACTATTATATTCATTTGTCACATTGGTTTGTCTTCACTGCTTCCTRATGTCTTTCACATTTCCACTAAGTGTTTTGTAAAGTGGTGTGCCGTTCTGTTTTCTTCAACATAACAGTCTGACATGTTTTTCCACATACTTTCCACTCGGGTTGTTGTTTCTTCGTTTTTACCTTCCATTCTTGTGGGAAAAGGAGCTGTGTTTCAAATGATTTGTWCTCATTTGAATGTGTTTATTAAACACACGTCAGTGTATGTTTGGGTGGCTGTGTAATCTATAGTGCTATATGTTAAAGAGGGATCAGCAGCCAGAGACGTCTGTCCCTGACTGTTAGAACAGGGGCTGCTGAACAACTAGAAACTAGAAACAGGGTGACTAAGAGAGAGCGAGAAAGGACAGGGGACGAGGGGAGAAAGAGAGAAGACAGAGAAAGAGAAAATGTCTTACCGTTATGTCTTACCGTCAAACAAAGATCATTCCTACTTTTTAACTGTGTGCAATTGTGTATTTCAGGGTGTCTCGTTATTAAGTGACTCACAGTTGTTCGATTAACAGGAATCTCTTCCCTTTTTCCGAACAACACGTATACCCTTCCGAACAACACTTACATCCCCCTTCTGAGGAATGGAAAACCACCCCTTACAGCTTTTTTCAATTTTACGCCGGAAACTAAACACTAGTATGCTCTTCATATGCCTTTATCTCTCACTCCTCCTCTTTTTCTCTTTTCACCAACTTAATCTCTCTTTTTATCTCCTCTGATTTCTAGGAGGTGGATTCTGTTAACATTGAGTTTTCTCTTAAAAAAACCTAATCTCAGCTGGGACAGTCGTCTTTTCTATTTGCTTATTGTTTTGTGCCTCATGACAGGTTCACACACACACGCACACGCACACACACACACATACACACACACACACACACACACACACAGTGTTTTCGGTGGGGATTTTGACCTTTCTGGCAGCACCGTCGATGTCCTCCTCGTCTACAGCTTTTTCCAGGGCGTTGTTTTAGATGTGCTTACGAGCGTAGGAGACACCTCGAACAAATCTCCCTGAAATCACTTCCTACCTGCTCTGAGAGCGGCGGTGGCACAAACCCATGCCAGCATCGATAGCTTGATGCATCAAACCGAGAATGTTACATGTTAAGAGTTGTTTTAGTGMACAAKCTTTCATTTGGAGAAGACTTCACAGAGTCAGTCAGARTTGCCWTATGGGTTGTTCTAATGTGACTTTATCATCATCACAGACCGTCTGTAATATGGCATGTTGGTTGGTTGTTTCATCTAATACCTACCTTGACGTCTGTGGCTGGGTCTGTTATGACTCACAGCACCAATATCATTTTGGTTCTTACGTTACTTCTTCTTTGACAATTTTGATGTTGGTTGAGTTGGCTAAATTTGCACATATTTGACAATGTTGTAGGGTATWTTTGTGCTTCGTTCAAGGTCCCTCATCAGTAATGTAGGTGCATAGAGATCGTTAATTGTGTGMGTTAGTGGCTGATGGCTGAACGATGAGACCACGGGCTGCGTCTCAATAGTCCACATGGCTTCCTTCCTCTTCTTTCTTCCAGGAGAAGAAGCCMCTTTAGACTATTGTACCCAAGTTCCCACCACCTGTCTAGACAGATGGACAAACATCCCTCCTACCTGTCCATCAGCCAAGGTCAGAGGTCAGATCTGTGSTCGGGGAGGGGCAGGCCAGGAAGTTGTGTATTTCGKAAACTTACGATCGCTCGTTTCAGAAAATGGACCCGCTGTATTTTAGAGAGAGGGGCGCGTGGGCGAGAAGGGGGGAGGGGTATCTCTCAATCTCTCTCTCCGCCGCCAAACACCTTCTTTTCATAAAACAGGAAGAGAGCGAGCGAGAGAGAGAAAGAGGTAGACATCCCCAAGGATGAACGCGTAACCCCAACTTCTCTGAACTTCGAGAGTTAAAGGTTTAAGGAGAGAGAGGGAGAATAGAAGGCTGTAATATAGAAAGGAAGAAGCAAGTAAGAGCGAGGAAGACTGAAGTACAAAAACACTTATGCCATGACACAGACACAGCATCGCCTCCAGTCGACGGTCCCTCTATCAGCCATGAAGGCAGGAAAGGTAGGGGTGCCGTTTGGGTTCAGACTCAGCTGATGGGTTGAGTTTGGGAGGGTTAGGTCTGGGTAAGGTTCTGTTGGTACAGGTGGGATTGGGGTTTCTGTTGAAGAGYGATGATATGAAYGTTAGTGTGGACTGTATGGGTGGGGTGTGTGTGTTTTTGACATTGCATGAAGATCAACAGACCACAAACTGAACAATGGGGACTCGGGGAGCCAAGAGAGAGACACGCAACGTGTGTGTGTATTTAATGGGGTGTGTCTTGGAGCAGGTTAGTCAGGTGAAACAGAATGTACTGTTGTCGAGGAGAGCCCCTCCAGGGTGCTATGTGGACAGTATTATAGGATGGTTAGGGGGCTGTTGGTGGTTGCTATGGGAGGGAGACAAAGGTGGGGGAGGAGGGGGGAGTTAGTGTTGTTTGTGGAAAATGTAGTCTGCTCAGGTGTGAGTGGTACTATGGAACAGGAGAGGGGTTAGGTGAGAGCCAGGGGAACAGGAGAGGAGGTTAGGTGAGAGCCAGGGGAACAGGAGAGGAGAGCCCTTGGGTGTTATAAATAAACCTCATCATATGGATACATAGACTTCTATAGACCTGGTAACCTACCTAGAAAGTAGTCTATGGATTAGTAAAATGGAGTAAGACACAAACTTCCGCTGTAGGCCTAAATGCTCTCTCTGTTTCACACTCTCTCACTCTCTTCCTCCATTATACACCTCCCCTGGAGGGCATGTGTGAAAGGAAGGACACGGAGTGGGTGATGAGGTCTTGAAAAGAAGGGAGGAGAAGAACAAGCTTCTGTTATCCTYAYATAAACACTTCTAGACACGTCTTGTTTTACCCAACATTAACCCTTCTCTGTTTTCACTTTCCTAAAGTAAAAGTTTTGTTTCAGGAAATACCATACCACTCACTGTTAAGGTTAGACTCAGTGAGCAGAATCCTGACTTGAAATACATCCATATAACTTGAATCTTCCTTTGACGATGTGACATATGCAAAAGCTCTAGCACCTTGTGTGTGTGGACGTCGTCCCCAGTACAGTCTGACTCCTCTCTTTCTCCTTCCTCTTTCTGTCTCTTCCTCTCCTTCGTCTCTCTCTATTTTTAATCAAGGAGCTAATACTATCAAGCACTGTCACACACACACACACACACACACACACACACACACACACACACACACACACACAACTCCTCTCTTCCTCTCTCTCGTCCTATCTCATCTCTATCTCACTCTCGACGGTCTCTCTCTCTCTCTCGTCTCCTCTCTCTCTCTCTCTCTCTTCCATCTGGCACCTCCTTTCTCCTCTACCCCCTCTGATCCTCCCAGTTGTCCCCCCTTCCCACCCCCTCTGCCAAAATCACTTTTTCCTGATGTCGTAATCTGGGGTTGAGAGGGTGGAAGTTCGAGGTGGAAGGGAGGAGTGATTGAAGGAGGGGTAGCAGTAAGCTCTTGTTTAATATGGTCCTTCACGTGAAGGAGAGCTCCTTGTGGAAGTCACGCTAGTAATGAAAGGCTACAGTATCAACCAAAATATCTCTGCACTGTGACTGCATTAACKAACACAGTTTTACTTGACAAAGGACRCGTCCATGCACTGAGGTATTCTAGGTATGTCAGCATTTGTTTCCTGGTATTCAAAGCCATGAAATGTGATCTATATCAAAAGCATACACAATATTGTTCTGATGTCRTTGCTTGACATTCACCACACCAGAAGAAATGTAAAAAAAACTTTGTCTGATTCTTCTTTTTCTTTTCATGTAAAAAAAAAACATCTGTGGCCACCGAATTATTTTGATTCAGCCTGAACTTCAATGTCTGTGTTATTCTAACCAACTGTTCCCTCCTGCAGGTGGCGATGTCTCCAGGAGAGGACGGTCTGATCGGGATCCCCTTCCCAGAGCACAGCAGCGAGATCCTGTTCCGCCTTAACGCCCAGCGCAGGGCGGGGCTACTCTGTGACCTCACCCTGACCTCGCGGGGTGCCCGCTACCCCACCCACCGCTCCGTCATGGCTGCCGTCAGCCTCTACTTCCGCGGGCTGTTTGGGGCGGAGGAGGGGGCCGAGGCAGGGGGKGAGGCGGGGGGAGGAGGAGGGTTCAGTGTGTGCCAGCTGGACTGTGTCGCGCCCGATGCCCTGGATGCCCTGCTGGAGTTTGCCTACACGGCCACCCTGACCATCCGCAGCTCTGGCATGAGAGACGTGTTGAGAGGAGCTCAGTTACTGGGGATCCAGTGTGTGGTTGATGCCTGTAGAGACATACTGGGGGAGACGGCGGGGGAGGTAGAGTGGGAGACGGGGGAGGAGAGGGTACAGGCGGAGAGGGAGAGAAGGGTGGAGAGGGGGATGAAGAAAGGCTCCCGGAGGAAGATAGACAGACGGAGAGTCACCAAGGTGGAGTCATCGCACCACCAACCACTGCCTCATCGCCCCAACATCAACACACACCAGCACCCCTCCACTCCTCCTCCACACCCCTCACCTGTTCAAGATGGGGCCCACTCTCATCCCTCCACCCGACCCCCCASCCCTGAGCAGGATGAACACCCCCCCACCACGGGACAGAACGGGGAGCGGAAGCAGGGCAGGGATGCAGGGAGAGGGAGTACAGCAGTCAACGGAGGGGTGCACTGGCCTCAGGAGCGACTYCTCGCCCCCCACCCCCCTCTCCCCCTCTCAGACGACAGGCTGTCAGAAGACGAGGAGGAGATGGAGGGAGTGGGGAACGGTGGGGTGCCCAGCTTTACTTCCGCCCCCCTGGCAGAGCAAGGGGTGGCCACGGGGGCAGGAGGAGGGGGTAGGAAGAGGAAGTCTCAGACCCCCCAGCAGTGTCCTGTCTGTCAGAAGATCATCCACGGAGCAGGGAAGCTGCCCAGACACATGAGAACACACACCGGGGAGAAACCATTTGAGTGCTCTACCTGCGGGGTCCGCTTTACCAGGTATGTACCTGTGTGTTTTAACACTATTATCACCAGGTATGTACCTGTGTGTTTTTAACACTATTATCACCAGGTATGTACCTGTGTGTTTTAACACTATTATCACCAGGTATGTACCTGTGTGTTTTAACACTATTATCACCAGGTATGTACCTGTGTGTTTTAACACTATTATCACCAGGTATGTACCTGTGTGTTTTAACACTATTATCACCAGGTATGTACCTGTGTGTTTTAACACTATTATCACCAGGTATGTACCTGTGTGTTTTAACACTATTATCACCAGGTATGTACCTGTGTGTTTTAACACTATTATCACCAGGTCTGTACCTGTGTTTTAACACTATTATCACCAGGTATGTACCTGTTGTTTTAACACTATTATCACCAGGTATGTACCTGTGTGTTTTAACACTATTATCACCAGGTATGTACCTGTGTGTTTTAACACTATTATCACCAGGTATGTACCTGTGTGTTTTAACACTATTATCACCAGGTATGTACCTGTGTGTTTTAACACTATTATCACCAGGTATGTACCTGTGTGTTTTAACCATTATCACCAGGTATGTACCTGTGTGTTTTAACACTATTATCACCAGGTATGTACCTGTGTGTTTTAACACTATTATCTATAACAGATTACAGGGCTAGCATTGTTCTACATATGATGCTGAGCCATTATCCTCTTTCCTTTCTCTCTCAGGAATGACAAGTTGAAGATCCACATGCGTAAACACACAGGGGAGCGTCCGTACCCTTGCCCCCACTGCCCCGCCCGCTTCCTGCATTCCTACGACCTGAAGAACCACYTGTCTCTCCATAGYGGGGCRCGCCCCTTCGAGTGCCCGCTCTGCCACAAGGCCTTCGCCCGCGAGGACCACCTCCAGCGCCACCGCAAGGGCCTCAGCTGCCTGGAGGTCCGTACCCGGGCACGGCCGAGGCGCGGGCCTGGGGCTGACCACGGGGAAGAGGGCAGAAGGGCTAGAGGAGGAGGAAGAGGGTATTCTCCAGACCAACTCGACCCGCTGGAGAATCTGGCCCTGCAGCCCCACGCCTCAGCATTCCACCCCCGTGTTGGAATGGTTGGCCTAGGGGATGGGGCTGAGGCTGGGGGTCAAATGGTGTTCCAGGAGGAGGCTGACAGGGAGCAAGCTATAGCCCTCCTAGGGCCTCACAGGTTACCCTACCCTGGTCTGCTGTGGAGAGGCCTGGAGCTGGGGGTGAGAGGGGTGGAGGGGGAGGCAGAGGAGGATGAGGAAGACGAGTGAGAAGAGAGGAAGAGAAGAGCGTGCATGGATGTGTATGCGTGTGCATGTGTTTGTGTGCGCGTATATGCAGTTGCATATGCATAAGTGTGTGTGTGTGTGTGTGTGGCACCCACAGTATGGATGGGGATCTCACTCAGGTGACTGGACCTGCTCCTTCTTACAAAGCGCTTAGAGAAAGACTAAACGATAGAGAAAGACTAAACGATACAAAAAGAATAATGGAAAACGGGTTTTCTGATTTGTTATTGTTGTTTCATGGCTCTCTGTTTTTATTTCAGTTGTCTTTTATTTMTATTTTCCATTATTTCTATTTTATTTCATGCTGTGGTTATTCTTATTAGCTGTACATAAAAAGRGGCTTTATTGAGGGAATGTTTTGAGCATAGATGTGCTGATGGGGATATGGGGTTCTTTTCTCGCACTATGCAAACTGAAGTCAGGAGCTGAGAAACATGAGGTGTCCAGATGTAAAAAAGAAGATAAAACAAAGCATGTATTTTTGAGCAGAGTTCTGTTAGAGTAATATAACAATCAAATGTTATTGAAGTTCAAACAACGTATGTACAACATCCATCTGGGCCTAMTAAACCCTATCACTCTTCTTGTCACTATACTAGCACTCTCAGCGGGGTAGTAAGAAACCGGAATCATCCGGTTTTCAGTGGAAAAGCAGAGAAGACACAAAGCCTGAAAACCGGTAGCTTCCGGTTCCTTCCGACCCRCWCAGGCGTTTGTTTTACGCCTGCTAAGTTAGGTAAGTATAGTAGTAGGTGTGGAATCTGCTGTTTCACTTTGGGTGTACTGTACYWCCCTCTAGTGGTTATTGGTGGMGCTAGTYGCCAAKGGCAACAAGTCACACAGGTTTCCTATTGAAGATAGCCATTATCTAACAGTAACACTCTTATTTTAAGGCKTATTATTTTGCTGTCTGTTGTAAGWAGATTTTCATGCCCTTTWATGAGGCACTGATGATACCAAAGRTTTCAGTTTATTTCTTCCTAATCAATCAGTTTGATCAAGCACAGGAGCACCAGAGCTATAGATTGAGATCCCAATKGGCACGCACTGGTTGAATCATTGTTGGTTCCACGTCATTTCAATGAAATTACATTAAACCAACGTGGAATAGACATTGAATTGATGTCTGTGCCCAGTGGGATAGCTCTAAAGGTATCCTGGGATTTTAGAGCCAAGGTTTGGTTAAAAGACCTGTCTTCATTTGCCCGGTTCTCCGCTGCAGAGTGATAGAAGGGTTGGAGACTGCTTCCATAGGTTAGATTCTCTGTGGAGCTCTAGTGCTCTGTGAAAAATGCCTGACCAAAACTAGACTACATCTGCAGGGTCATTGGATGATTGTTAATAAGAGGTGTGTTTGTTGCTTTAGCGATTACTTTTTGACATCGACAGGGGACAATTCCTTTCCAAAGTTTCCTTCTTTAGAATGTCTTCTGATCATGCACTCCTCGTTTTTTGTTGATTGCGAAAAGGAGAGACCAAGAGGGAAGGAGTGAGGGAGAGACCTTGATCCCTTGATTGCTCTGTATTTATTTATTTATTGCTATTTATTGTGGCTTTCCAGTTGAAACTGTGTGTGTGACCTGACCCAGGGTGTCCACAGTGACCTGACCCAGGGTGTCCACAGTGACCTGACCCAGGGTGGTCAAGTGACCTGACCCAGGGTGTCCACAGTGACCTGACCCAGGGTGTCCACAGTGATCTGACCCTGGGTTTGACACAGTGACCCGCAATACCACTCGGCTCGTCCCTTCTAGCACAGTTGAAGTGCTTTGTACCTGCTTCCTTTTGAGTCTTAAGAGAAACTGCATTGTGGCTTAAAGTGACGGCTAACAAAGACCCGTACACCCAGTGCCATGTTGGGTGATAGGTCCTCTGTTGGCTATTCTTTCTCCTTTTGCATTTGTTTTGCACAACACATCACACCCTGAAAAGGTACTGCAATAATACTGGCACATTCCATCCTCYGGGGTAGAAAGAAGGGATCAGAAAAGAGAGAGGGAAAAGAGACAGACCGAGCMTTTCTCTCTCTCTTTAGAGCACAAGACAACTGTCGYACCACCCGTAGCCGTTTCACACTTTCAGTTAAAGAGATAAGCATCAACTGCACTTAGGGAGAGAACTGTGTTGTTGATTCAACATGTACTGTATGTTATTGTGTAATCTGTCAAAGCTGTGTGTATAAGTCACAGATAGGCCCTTAGGGGGCCTGTCTCTAGGAGACCAGCGGCCATCTTGGGTGGCCCATTGCAGGAGTAAAGCTACTTTGCTTACAGATAATCAACTATTTCTTCAAAGTCTGTCACTCTTTAGGTGATAGTGAGTTATGTTCTTTATTTACAACTATTTACGAGGGCTGTAACTCTAGCCTGAAGCTTATGTAGCTCTAGCAGACTGGACCTGTGTGTGCTATCCATTCCACGCTATGTAGAAGAACTTTCCTTGTTTCTGATTTATTTGCACTAAAATATTGAGAGCTTTTATGTTTTTTTGTTTCACCTCCTTATCCATTCCATGGCGTCACTCAGTATCGTTTATGATTGTAAGAGAAGATATCAATATATTGTTCCTTCAATTCTTGATAATAACATTAGTCTATATTCTTTCTACTGCATAGTGTAATAATAATAATAATAAGAGATTGCTATGTAAAGGGGTGAAGCTGCCTTGGACTTTTGTTTTGTTTTTGTGCTSCAACTATTCTCAGGAAATCTTGAGCAATGCACTAAGTAATTATGCAAACTTGTGGGGGAGATATGCTGTGTATATATGTAGCCTATGTATGTTCATACATGTGTCTGAAGAGGTAGTGACACCTTTCACTCAAAAGTACGGTTCCAATATAACACCTTGTACCACATGACTATGAGGAARTAGGATAAAAGCAAATCGAGAAATAGTAGATATCCATTTGTATGGTAAAACATGTACAATGTRGTGTACATCAATTGAAACCAGCCAGTCACACACATTGTGCTGAAAGKTTTTTTGTGCTGAGGGGTGTTGCTACCAGCATTTAGAGAGCTTGGTGAGTGAATGAGAGGGAAACATTATGCCAGCTGTGAAGCGTGGTGTTTCTATGGAACTTTATGTMGTTTTATTTGGCTTTGGTGAAGGGATCTGGGGTCTGTTTTGAATAGAGACCCCACTATCAGGGATACATTTTTGTCTTTCCGTTTTTAGTGGACCTTCTGTCAGAGATATGAATTCATTTCCCCATTTGTTTCAGATAATGTAAAGAAAACAAATAAATAAACAAAGATATCTATCCCTGTCTGTTTGTGTCATTTATTTGTTTGACACTAGTGCATGGTTCCATATCCATAGATGGTAGCCTAGGTAGGCCTAATGTAGTCCTAATTAGGTAGGCCTAATTAGTCTACAGCCTGTTTCCTACTGTATTACATTGTAGATAATGAGTTGTAACTTTGATCTGTCATTTGGTCTCTGAACGTTTATTTAGTGCATTTATTCATCCAATACCTAATTCAAATTCCCAATGCAATAGATTTCCCACAGCAAAAAGTATTAAATTATAGTAGATTATTATTCACAACAAAAGTGCATGCACTGAGTAGGCCTAACTTCTCAGCTGCAGTCTTTCACACACTGTRCCCAGATTCACTTCTGCCAATGATGCAGGGAGGAATGTCAACCAGCCTCGACACCGGTGGCTTTGGGTTGTCRCAGGCAGACGGAAMGKCATAATCCAATTAGCAGCACTAGTTGAGTTCGCTAACCCAACTAGCTAGCCTGGCCAACAACCGACTGCACTGCTAACTAAACTGAACGTGTGAGTGTTTTGTCATTTTTGAGTCACCAGTGAACAAGTCAAGGAGAGAAGCAACAACCCAAAGAGGGAAACCTTTCAGGTTATCAACAACATCATTGGTCATCTAATGGCAGGAAGGTGAATGGAGATTAGTTAGCTAGAACATTCTTAGCAGCACAAAATAGCAGCTAAATTAGCTCAACTAGGCTAATTTATCTGGACCAGCAACAGCAAGTGCGCTTTTTTTATTTGTTTGGCTAACTGTACATATAATAAGATGCCATATGCTGCTTAAGATATCTTACATACAACTTTATTCAAGTATAGATTGTTAAATGAGCACTAGGGCAATAACTCTGTAGCTGGCTAACTGGACTAGCTAGTTTGCTCCAAACAAAGTTCTCTGTTCCAGGATGCTGACGCTACGCCGGATGCTAGGGAGCACAGGTGCGCACTCGGCCGCGGCGCAGCAGTGCGTCTCGCCTCATCTGGCCCAGCGCTACGGCACCGCAGCAAAGCAACAGGTAGCCTTCTCTCACCTAGTGTAGTTTAAACGATTTCTGTTTTCGAGACTAGGCTACAGCTGCCTAGGCCTCCATCTAGCCTATTATCGTTACATAAATTGTGTGTTTATCTGGGTTGCTAGGAGAATCTAAAGAAGACAAAATTTGGGCCCTTGAGTGATCAAGACCGGATTTTCACAAACTTGTATGGCCGCCATGACTGGAGGTAGTAACATCCAAAACTTAACATCACTGTGTACATACACACTCTGGATACCATCAAATCTATGCACATATATCACTGTGTACATACACAACTCTGGATACCATCAAATCTATGCTACATACACACTCTGGATACCATCAAATCTATGCACATACACACTCTGGATACCATCAAATCTATGCACATACACACTCTGGATACCATCAAATCTATGCACATACACACTCTGGATACCATCAAATCTATGCACATACACACTCTGGATACCATCAAATCTATGCACATACAACTCTGGATACCATCAAAACTATTGCACATACACACTCTGGATACCATCAAATCTATGCACATACACACTCTGGATACCATCAAATCTATGCACATACACACTCTGGATACCATCAAATCTATGCATACAGTACTTTCCCTCTTCTTCACCATCCATAAAGTGTCCTTGTCTCCTTGTCCCCTTCCCTCAACATACCCGAGAATACATGATATGTGAAAACAATACATACATCAGGTACATAGGAATTATTAGGTGATAGTGGTCTATTTAACACGGGATCTATATTTCCCATTGTGTCCCCAGTCTGAAGGGTGCTCTGCGTCGGGGGGTGGTATAAGACTAAAGAGATCCTCCTGAAGGGGACAGACTGGATCCTGAATGAGGTCAAGGTGTCTGGTCTGAGAGGGAGAGGAGGAGCTGGCTTCCCCACCGGCATGAAGTGGGCTTCATGAACAAACCCAGCGACGGCAGGTAAGAAAGAGAGAGAGAGAGAGAGAGAGAGAGAGTGTGTGTGTGTTGTGTGTGTGTGTGTGTGTGGTGTGTGTGTGTGTGTGTGTGTGTGTGTGGTGTGTGTGTGTGTGTGTGTGGGTGTGTGTGTGTGTGTGTGTGTGTGTGCAACAGTGCGGTTGGTACCATTTTATATGAGCACGGCCTTATTTCTATCACAGCATATTGGATGACTGTCATTGATATTCCATTCACCCAGCTCAATGTAACATCGATAGGTTTAGGCTACTACTTGATACTCAAATTTTCTCTGTACCCATCATGAGATTGCTACAACCTAGCCTATGAATAAAAGGTTTACAACGTACGCTAGGTGAACAGGTCGAGAAAATTTGAGTAATCAAGGTGACAGACATTGACACATTCAATACCGCCTTGTACACTCTTGTCTGCATCTAGCTGATCTAGGGTGTAATCATTAGTCTAACAGTTCACACACAAACACAGTTCACTTTCATAGCAGACACATACAGTACCAGTCAAAAGTTTGGACACACCTACTCATTCAAGGGTTTTTTCTTTATTTGTACTATTTTCTACATTGTAGAATAATAGTGAAGACAATCAAAACTATGAAATAACACATATGGAATCATGTAGTAACCAAAAAAGTGTTCAACAAATCAAAATATATTTTATATTTGAGATTCTTCAAAGTAGCCACCCTTTGCCTTGATGACAGCTTTCAGACCTTCATATCATAACCGCTAACCGCTACACACCACCTACATCGTTTGGCACCATATTATAACAAAATAGTCAATATAGCTACTAGAACTAATGTGTTAGTAAACCCGCTACAATCATGCAATACAGTGTACAGTCAGCAAGGAGTTTAGTAGTTACACCCGCGGGCCCCAGTGGCAGTAAATTAATCAAACCAAAAGCTTACCTTGACTTGGAAGAGTTCCAGTGTTGGATAGCCATAGCCAGCTAGCTAACGTAGCATCCCTCTCTGTTTGAGCCAGGTGTTGAGTAGGCTAGCTGAAAAGTGAAAAAAAAAAATATATATAGCTATCTCTCTCTTGCTTCCATTCACTTTTGATAAAATTAATTTGTTCAAAACTGTTCAACTATTGTCTTTCTCTTTGAGTCAACTACTCACCACATATTATGCACTGCAGTGCTAGCTAGCTGTAGTTTATGCTTTCAGTACTAGATATTCTCTGATCCTTTGATGGGTGGACAACATGTCATTCATGCTGCAAGAGCTTTATAGGTTGGAGGACATCCTCCGGACGTTGTCATAATTACTGTGTAAGTCTTATGGAAGGGGGTGAGAACCACGAGCCTCCTAGGTTTTGTATTGAAGTCAATGTGCCCAGAGGATGACGGAAATAGCTTCATCCAGGTATGCCTTTGGCTCTACTTACAGAGTGCTGTTGAGGCTACAGTAGACCTTCATTGCAAAACATTGTGTTTTAACAATTTTGGTAGGTGAATATATTTAGTTAGTTGATCTAAAAAGGACAACATTTTAAATGTTTTCTGAAATTCACTAGAGGACGATGGTCCTCTCCTTCCTCCCCTGAGGAGCCTCCACTGGTGTGTACATACAGTATGTCTGTGTATCTCAGACCTAAGTACCTGGTAGTGAATGCAGATGAAGGAGAGCCAGGGACGTGTAAGGACAGAGAGATCATGCGTCACGACCCTCACAAGCGGTGGAGGCTGCTGGTGGCTGGGAGGCCATGGGAGCCCACGCCGCTTACATCTACATCAGAGGAGAGTTCTACAACGAGTCCAATACACAGGTCAGAGTCTACAACGAGTCCTCCAATACACAGGTCAGAGTCCTACAACGAGTCCTCCAATACACAGGTCAGAGTTCTACAACGAGTCCTCCAATACACAGGTCAGAGTCTAACGATCTCCAATACCAGGTCAGAGTTCTACAACGAGTCCTCCAATACACAGGTCAGAGTCCTACAACGAGTCCTCCAATACACAGGTCAGAGTTCTACAACGAGTCCTCCAATACACAGGTCAGAGTCTACAACGAGTCCTCCAATACACAGGTCAGAGTCTACAACGATCCTCCAATACACAGGTCAGAGTCCTACAACGAGTCCTCCAATACACAGGTCAGAGTTCTACAACGAGTCCTCCAATACACAGGTCAGAGTTCTACAACGAGTCCTCCAATACACAGGTCAGAGTTCTACAACGAGTCCTCCAATACACAGGTCAGAGTCTACAACGAGTCCTCCAATACACAGGTCAAAGTCCTACAACGAGTCCTCCAATACACAGGTCAGAGTCCTACAACGAGTCCTCAACAATACAGGTCAGAGTTCTACAACGAGTCCTCCAATACACAGGTCAGGAGTCTACAACGAGTCTCTCCAAT
>NW_019943227.1:90889-93090 GCF_002910315.2 Salvelinus sp. IW2-2015 | reverse complement strand
TCTCCAATACACAGGTCAGAGTTCTACAACGAGTCCTCCAATACACAGGTCAGAGTCCTACAAACGAGTCCTCCAATACACAGGTCAAAGTCCTACAACGAGTCCTCCAATACACAGGTCAGAGTCCTACAACGAGTCCTCCAATACACAGGTCAGAGTTCTACAACGAGTCCTCCAATACACAGGTCAGAGTCCTACAACGAGTCCTCCAATACACAGGTCAGAGTTCTACAACGAGTCCTCCAATACACAGGTCAGAGTTCTACAACGGTCCTCAATACACAGGTCAGAGTTCTACAACGAGGCCTCCAATACACAGGTCAGAGTTCTACAACGATCCTCCAATACACAGGTCAGAGTCCTACAACGAGTCCTCCAATACACAGGTCAGAGTTCTACAACGAGTCCTCCAATACACAGGTCAGAGTTCTACAACGAGTCCTCCAATACACAGGTCAGATTCTACAACGAATCTCAAATACACAGGTCAGACTACCTGCTTAGACTGGTTGGAGTCCTGTCCTCTCCTGTCTCCTCCACAAACGAGCACACACACACACTTACAGTATGTCCTGTCCTGTCCACCAGGTGGCGATAAACGAAGGTATGCAGCAGGTTGATTGGCAAGACGCGTGGGGCTCTGGGGACGACTTGATGTTTTGTGATGCGGGGGGCGGGAGCCTACATCTGTGGGGAGGAGACGGCCCTCATCGAGTCCCTGGAGGGCAAGCAGGGGAAACCCAGACTCAAACCACCCTTCCCCGCTGACATAGGTGAGGAAATTACCTACCACCTTTGGATTGACCTTAATCTCGCCAAAAAAAAACTTCCAAAATAATGATAATATAGCTACCAAAACCCTAATGGAAAAACCACATGATTTCACATGTGGAAAATGTGTAGTTTCATGTTATCACATGTTGCTTTACATGTTGTCACGTTATCACATTAACTTGGTTCATGTGTTTTTTCGTAAGGAAGTGTACGCATTTGCTGCAGTACAGTTTTCTGTAGATTATACTGTGAAAATAAATGCTCTTCTTATTGACTTTCTCTCAATGTACCACCTTGTCTTTGGGTCTCCAGGGGTGTTCGGATGCCCAACAACAGTTGCTAATGTGGAGACGGTTGCCGTGGCGCCTGCTATCTGTCGTCGAGGTGGAGCCGTGGGTTGTGAGCTTCGGGAGAGAGAGGAATGCTGGGACAAAGCTGTTCAACATCTCTGGTCACGTAAACACTCCGTGCACAGTAGAGGAAGAGATGTCCATTCCTCTCAGAGAACTCATAGACAGACACGCAGGTGTGTGTGTTCGTGCAAGTGTTAGTGTGACAAGTTTTCTAGTACTGTCTGTATTTGTGTTACTGTGTGTGTATCCCAGAGTGGGTTTGTGTATGAGTGTGTATATTATTGGTGCTGCTGATATTTGTGCGCCTGACCCTTCCCTCGTCTCTGATTGGTTCAGGAGGTGTGAGRGGCGGCTGGGACAACCTACTGGGAGTGATCCCTGGAGGCTCCTCCACACCCATTATCCCTCGCTCTGTGTGTGATGATGTCATGATGGATTTTGATGACCTCGTCCGCGCAGAGTCCGCTCTGGGCACCGTCATCGTCATGGACAAATCTGTAAGAACGCACTCACACACTCTATTTACTTTATATTGATGAACATTATATTTAAGACAAATCAAACTAAACAAATAGTTTCATCTATTCCTCCAGACTGATGTAATCAGAGCCATCGCCCGTCTGGTTGAGTTCTATAAACATGAGAGCTGTGGCCAGTGCACCCCCTGCAGGGAAGGTAAGGAACTATACACTCAGTCTTGATAATTGAATGTCCACAGGTTTTGCTCCGACATAGCTTATTGCTCCAACATAAAACCCCATCCCACTTCTGATAATCTGATATCWGAGTGCCACAAAAATGACTGGGTGGATAAGTTGATCTCATCTCTCTCTCTCCCTATTTCGTTCTACCCCCGCGCCCCCCACCAGGAGTGGACTGGATGGATAAGATGATGTGGCGGTTTGTGCGTGGTGCAGACCCACGTCGGAAAATATCTACAGAATTTGTTTCATTATTCTCTATCAGATTGAACACTATATATATTTCCTGTATTTCTAGTCCAAGCAGAACTGTCAGCCATGGGGGCAGAGTCGGCAGTGAGACAGAGGTGGAGGATTCTGAAGACAGATAGGC
>NW_019943227.1:71328-88275 GCF_002910315.2 Salvelinus sp. IW2-2015 | reverse complement strand
TAGTCTCAGTCTGATATCGGTCTCAGCTCAGATCATCTCAATGTCAGCCTCCCTGGCAGGGTCTCTTGTTGGTACTCCGAGATGCGGCTCTCCATGACCGGACGGAAGTGGCGAACCAGACCCTAAACAAGGAAGAGAAGGGTGGAGTGACGGAGGAGGAGGGAGGGTCAGGCGTTACTTCAACAGTTTTCCAACTCCAATAGTCTCACCTAGCTATCCTTTGACCCAGTAGTCTCACCTAGCTATCCTTTGACCCAGTAGTCTACCTGTTCCTAACTAACCTGAACCTAGTAGTCTCACTTGTTTCTATCTAACCTCTGACCCAATTAGTCACAGGCCATGCAGCTCCGTCCCCCAGTAGTCTCACCTGTACAGGCCATGCAGCTCCGTCCCCAGTAGTCTCACCTGTACAGGCCATGCAGCCCGTCCCCCAGTAGTCTCACCTGTACAGGCCATGCAGCCCCGTCCCCCAGTAGTCTCACCTGTACAGGCCATGCAGCTCCGTCCCCCAGTAGTCTCACCTGTACAGGCCATGCAGCTCCGTCCCCCAGTAGTCTCACCTGTACAGGCCATGCAGCTCCGTCCCCCAGTAGTCTCACCTGTACAGGCCATGCAGCCCGTCCCCCAGTAGTCTCACCTGTACAGGCCATGCAGCCCGTCCCCAGTAGTCTCACCTGTAAGGCCATGCAGCCCGTCCCCCAGTAGTCTCACCTGTACAGGCCATGCAGCCCGTCCCCCAGTAGTCTCACCTGTACAGGCCATGCAGCTCCGTCCCCCAGTAGTCTCACCTGTACAGGCCATGCAGCTCCGTCCCCCAGTAGTCTCACCTGTACAGCCATGCAGCTCCGTCCCCAGTAGTCTCACCTGTACAGGCCATGCAGCCCGTCCCCCAGTAGTCTCACCTGTACAGGCCATGCAGCCCGTCCCCCAGTAGTCTCACCTGTACAGGCCATGCAGCCCGTCCCCCAGTAGTCTCACCTGTACAGGCCATGCAGCCCGTCCCCCAGTAGTCTCACCTGTACAGGCCATGCAGCTCCGTCCCCAGTAGTCTCACCTGTACAGGCCATGCAGCTCCGTCCCCCAGTAGTCTCACCTGTACAGGCCATGCAGCCCGTCCCCCAGTAGTCTCACCTGTACAGGCCATGCAGCCCGTCCCCCAGTAGTCTCACCTGTACAGGCCATGCAGCCCCGTCCCCCAGTAGTCTCACCTGTACAGGCCATGCAGCTCCGTCCCCCAGTAGTCTCACCTGTACAGGCCATGCAGCTCCGTCCCCCAGTAGTCTCACCTGTACAGCCATGCAGCTCCCCCCCAGTAGTCTCACCTGTACAGGCCATGCAGCTCCGTCCCCCAGTAGTCTCACCTGTACAGGCCATGCAGCCCCGTCCCCCAGTAGTCTCACCTGTACAGGCCATGCAGCTCCGTCCCCCAGTAGTCTCACCTGTACAGGCCATGCAGCTCCGTCCCCAGTAGTTCCACCTGTACAGGCCATGCAGCCCCGTCCCCCAGTAGTCTCACCTGTACAGGCCATGCAGCCCGTCCCCCAGTAGTCTCACCTGTACAGGCCATGCAGCCCGTCCCCCAGTAGTCTCACCTGTACAGGCCATGCAGCTCCGTCCCCCAGTAGTCTCACCTGTACAGGCCATGCAGCTCCGTCCCCCAGTAGTCTCACCTGTACAGGCCATGCAGCCCCTCCCCCAGTAGTCTCACCTGTACAGGCCATGCAGCTCCGTCCCCCAGTAGTCTCACCTGTACAGGCATGCAGCCCCGCCCCAGTAGTCTCACCTGTACAGGCCATGCAGCTCCGTCCCCAGTAGTCTCACCTGTACAGGCCATGCAGCCCCGTCCCCCAGTAGTCCACCTGTACAGGCCATGCAGCCCGTCCCCCAGTAGTCTCACCTGTACAGGCCATGCAGCCCCGTCCCCCAGTAGTCTCACCTGTACAGGCCATGCAGCCCCGTCCCCCAGTAGTCTCACCTGTACAGGCCATGCAGCCCCGTCCCCCAGTAGTCTCACCTGTACAGGCCATGCAGCCCCGTCCCCCAGTAGTCTCACCTGTACAGGCCATGCAGCCCGTCCCCCAGTAGTCTCACCTGTACAGGCCATGCAGCTCCGTCCCCCAGTAGTCTCACCTGTACAGGCCATGCAGCCCCGTCCCCCAGTAGTCTCACCTGTACAGGCCATGCAGCCCGTCCCCCAGTAGTCTCACCTGTACAGGCCATGCAGCCCCGTCCCCCAGTAGTCTCACCTGTACAGGCCATGCAGCTCCGTCCCCAGTAGTCTCACCTGTACAGGCCATGCAGCTCCGTCCCCAGTAGTCTCACCTGTACAGGCCATGCAGCCCCGTCCCCCAGTAGTCTCACCTGTACAGGCCATGCAGCTCCGTCCCCAGTAGTCTCACCTGTACAAGCATGCGCCCCGTCCCCCAGTAGTCTCACCTGTACAGGCCATGCAGCTCCGTCCCCCAGTAGTCTCACCTGTACAGGCCATGCAGCTCCGCCCCAGTGTCCACCTGTACAGGCATGCAGCCCCGTCCCCCAGTAGTCTCACCTGTACAGGCCATGCAGCTCCGTCCCCCAGTAGTCTCACCTGTACAGGCCATGCAGCTCCGTCCCCCAGTAGTCTCACCTTTACAGGCCATGCAGCTCCATCCCCCAGTAGTCTCACCTGTACAGGCCATGCAGCTCCGTCCCCAGTAGTCTCACCTGTACAGGCCATGCAGCTCCGTCCCCAGTAGTCTCACCTGTACAGGCCATGCAGCCCCGTCCCCCAGTAGTCTCACCTGTACAGGCCATGCAGCTCCGTCCCCCAGTAGTCTCACCTGTACAGGCCATGCAGCTCCGTCCCCCAGTAGTCTCACCGTACAGGCCATGCAGCTCCGTCCCCCAGTAGTCTCACCTGTACAGGCCATGCAGCTCCGTCCCCCAGTAGTCTCACCTGTACAGGCCATGCAGCCCGTCCCCAGTAGTCTCACCTGTACAGGCCATGCAGCCCCGTCCCCAGTAGTCTCACCTGTACAGGCCATGCAGCTCCGCCCCCAGTAGTCTCACCTGTACAGGCCATGCAGCTCCGTCCCCCAGTAGTCTCACCTGTACAGGCCATGCAGCTCCGTCCCCCAGTAGTCTCACCTGTACAGGCCATGCAGCTCCGTCCCCCAGTAGTCTCACCTGTACAGGCCATGCAGCTCCGTCCCCCAGTAGTCTCACCTGTACAGGCCATGCAGCTCCGTCCCCCAGTAGTCTCACCTGTACAGGCCATGCAGCTCCGTCCCCCAGTAGTCTCACCTGTACAGGCCATGCAGCCCCGTCCCCAGATAGTCTCACCTGTACAGGCCATGCAGCCCCGTCCCCCAGTAGTCTCACCTGTACAGGCCATGCAGCCCCGTCCCCAGTAGTCTCACCTGTACAGGCCATGCAGCCCCGTCCCCCAGTAGTCTCACCTGTACAGGCCATGCAGCTCCGTCCCCCAGTAGTCTCACCTGTACAGGCCATGCAGCCCCGTCCCCCAGTAGTCTCACCTGTACAGGCCATGCAGCTCCGTCCCCCAGTAGTCTCACCTGTACAGGCCATGCAGCTCCGTCCCCAGTAGTCTCACCTGTACAGGCCATGCAGCCCCGTCCCCCAGTAGTCTCACCTGTACAGGCCATGCAGCCCCGTCCCCCAGTAGTCTCACCTGTACAGGCCATGCAGCTCCGTCCCCCAGTAGTCTCACCTGTACAGGCCATGCAGCCCCGTCCCCCAGTAGTCTCACCTGTACAGGCCATGCAGCCCCGTCCCCCAGTAGTCTCACCTGTACAGGCCATGCAGCTCCGTCCCCCAGTAGTCTCACCTGTACAGGCCATGCAGCTCCGTTCCCCAGTAGTCTCACCTGTACAGGCCATGCAGCCCCGTCCCCCAGTAGTCTCACCTGTACAGGCCATGCAGCTCTGCCCCAGTAGTCTCACCTGTACAGGCCATGCAGCTCCGTCCCCCAGGGCACAGATGGTATGGCCCTCGATCTGTTTACTCAGCTCCCAGATCATATCAATCTCTGAGTTGGCCGCGTCGGGTCTCAGAGCACTTCGAATTATTCTGTACGTACATTGGGGAGAACAAGTATTTGATACACTGCCGATTTTGCAGGTTTTCCTACTTACAAAGCATGTAGAGGTCTGTAATTTTTATCATAGGTACACTTCAACTGTGAGAGCCGGAATCTAAAACAAAAATCCAGAAAATCACATTGTATGATTTTTAAGTAATTAATTTGCATTTTAGGTTTACRGGTTACGTTTATGGTTAAGGTTAGGAGATAGGTTAGGGGAAGGATTAGCTAAAAAGGTTAAGGTTAGGATTAGGGGAAGGTTTGGCTAACATGCAAAGTAGTTGCAAAGTAGTAAGTAGTTGCAAAGTTGCTAATTAGCTAAAGTTGTCCGTGATGGGATTCAAACCGAAACCTTTCGGTTGTTAGACGTTTGAGGCATACAACTACCCATTCACCCCAACCAACCACCCTCCTTTCATTTTTTCCTTAAGTAACCTTCTATATTATGTAACCATACCAAACGTAACATATACTACTTTGAGTGTCCCAGATGTACATTTACTGTGATGCATCTAGTCTATGAGACCAGTTTGATATTTTCCTATCTCTAGAGTACGTGCATTCTCTGTCTTCAGCTCCTCCACCTGGCTCTYACTGGCTGTCACTCTGGCCTCCATTCCTAGAATGATGTAAAAAGATACAAATAAACTGTTGATGAAAAAACACCACTTAGTTACTTGTTAATTACAGTAATCAAATAACATAAATTACAGATGTCTCAGGTTACCTGCATTTTCTCTCTCCATCTCCTCCACCTTGTTCTTGTGGAAGTGCAGTTCAGTCTTAGTGACTCAGTTCCACTCTCTGGTTCACCACCTCTTTCTGCAGCTCCTCCACCTCTCCTTTCAGCTCCTTCACTGGCACTCCTTTCAGTGGCCTCTCACTGGCACTCAGTCTGGCCTCCAAACCTGCAATAACATGAAGAGAGGCTTTTTAATCCATACTGAATAAAACATGTGCAATCCAATCCACTGCAAACATACACTGAAATTMAAATTAATATCACCTGTTTTCTCACTCTTCAACCCCTCCACCTCTCTCTCCCTAGCTGTCACTCTGGCCCCCATGATTGACAGTTCTGCTGCTTGGACCGGAATTATAAGGAAAATGTGTAGGGATTTTGATCTGATACAAATCCATTTATAGTAACTAGATCCTTTTCAGTACTGCAAATAATGCATTACCTGTATTTTCACTCTCCAGTGATCCTCCACGTGGCTCTCATTAGCTGTCACTCTGGCCGCCATGTTTCCCAGCTCCACTCTCTGTTTCACCGCCATGTCTCTCAGCCGCTTCAGCTCAGGCCAGATGTCAGGGCTAGACCCAGGTTGCTGCTAAGCACCACATGCAGGTAGAGGTAGAAACATAATGAGTGAGCATGATGAGATTRAGAGTTTTATTACTAAACGCTATATATCCATTTTAGGAAATGTTGGTAAATCAGCTTTTATTGTTTAAAGAGATTATGCAAGAGRTTGGTGTGTTTTTTYACTCTCTTATCAGGGCATGGGGTTGTTCAATGACAGACATGTAATTGTTTAAAATCTATCACTTGATGGTTTCATTTGAGAGAGGCAAATAATTATGTTTTTTTGCTAAATGCTATACAGTACTGTATATCCACCTCATTCTCATAGAAATAAGTAGTATTGGTTTTACACAGTCAAATGTAACAAATACATATTTTTTTTATAAAGAAATGTAAAAAGCATACATTTGTGACATCAATATTATTTAAAAAAAATTGATGATTCAATACGAGAGAATATAGTAAACGGTTGCTGTCAAAAAGTGATGTATGTGTTTTTCTGTGTCCTTTGGTTGACCTCTTGTTGACCTCTTAATGACATCCTCTCAGGATGTTATCGGGATATTTACTGTGTCATTAGGTAACCTTACCCCAGGTGGTAAGGGTAGGTAACAACACATCCGCCACGCTGATCCTTAACACAGGGGCCCCTCAGGGGTGCGTGCTCAGCCCCCTCCTGTACTCCCTGTTCACTCATGACTGCACGGCCAGGCACGAATCCATCAACATCATTACATTTGACGATGACACAACAGTGGTAGGCCTGATCACCGACAACAACGAGACAGCCTATAGGGAGGAGGTCAGAGACCTGGCCGTGTGGTGCCAGGACAACAACCTCTCCCTCAACGTGATCAAGACAAAGGAGATGATTGTGGACTACAGGAAAAAGARGATCGGGCACACCCCCATTCTCATCGACGGGGCTGCAGTGGAGCAGGTTGAGAGCCTCAAGTTCCTTGGTGTCCACATCACCAACTAACATGGTCCAAGCACAACATGACAGTCGTGAAGCGGGCACGACAAAACCTATTCCCCCTCAGAAGACTGAAAAGATTTGGCATGGGTCCTCAGATCCTCAAAATGGTTCTACAGCTGCACCATCGAGAGCATCCTGACTAGATGCATCACTGCCTGGTATGGCAACTGCTCGGCCTCCGACCGCAAGGCACTACAGAGGGTAGTGCGAACGGCCCAGTACATCACTGGGGCCAAGCTTCTTGCCATCCAGGACCTCTATACCAGGCGGTGTCAGAGGAAGGCCCTAAAAATACCACCACCTAAATGGTCACTTGGCGAGTGGGAGGGCAAAAAGGCAGGTGCTCGGGCACAGGTAGACCCCTAGCTGTGCACGTGAATGACTACAAGTCGAAGTCCCACCACTTCTCACCTCTGTTCAGTAGGAAAGACTCCCTCACTGAAGTTAAATGGAATTCCTATTGACTGGTCACTCTTCATGGACATACAGCTGGGAACATGTGACTCTGCTTTCTCCTGCTGGTCCCTGTTAAAATAATTAACCAGAGCTGATCATTGATTTAAAGCTAAGCAATGATAGATAACGACCGCAGCTTGGCTACCAAAATTTCAAGATGCTTGATAATTGTGTAACTGTGTTTTTGCAAGCAATGCCAACAATCATTATCTGTGTGATAAATTGTTATAGTAGAAAAATGTTATATCAACTACCAATTCAGGGTTGTTTTTAAACRTATCATAGAGATATTATTTGGTTATTACAATGTAGATCTGGGGTGTCAAACTAATTTTGCCTCGGGGGCCGCATTCGTTCTTCAACGCAGTCCGGAGGGCCGCAYTGAAAATTGGTCATATTCCTCAAGTCAAAATTAGCCATAAATATTCCTCTATTCATAATTCTGGGAATTCTCGATGCTCCCTTACTGTCTAGATCTCATTTAGGTGATTACTAGTGAGCTGGACAGAGTCAAGAAACTGTATGAATGTAGGTCCATTATCATTACTACACAGTTTCCATTTGGTTTAAGTCTTTTCAAAGTACACTGTACAAAAACATAACCGCAGCATGCAACAATTTCAAAGATTCTTCTGAGTTACATTTCATATAAGGAAATCATTCATTTGAAATAAATTCATTAGGCCAAAATCTATGGATTTCACATGACTGGGAATACATATATTGGTAATACATAATACATATGTTGGTAACAGACACCTTAGGGGCGTGRAAAAGAAAACAAGTCAGTATCTGGTGTGACCACTATTTGCCTCATGCAGCGCAACACATCTCCTTCACGTAGAGTTGATCAGGCTGTTGATTGTGGCCTGTTGAATGTTGTCTCACTCCTCTTCAATGGCTGTGCCAAGTTGCTGAATATTGGTGGGAACTGGAACACGCTGTTGTCATGACGTTGCCCTCTTTGGGTACAGCAAGCCCCATCCCCCTCCCCCTGCCTCCTACAACTAGGCTGCTGTGGTCAGAGAGGTCGTACATTTCGGGAGGAGATGATCTCCTCATGGCCACAGTATAGAGACAGAGTGAARTTTCATAGAGAACAAAGGAATTTCTTCCACCTCACAGAACTTGAGGTCCGAACAACATTTATGTTCAGGAGAAGGTATAAAATATTGGTGAAGAATCCAGCTACGAACTGGTCCGTTTGGTACAAGTTTGTAAAACTCATGAGAGACGGTGCGGCCGCATTACCATAACGCTGTTTATATAATAGCCTCAGATTTAAGGTTTACATCTAATTGTTGTATAAGATGAATGAGTGAGGATGATACTGTTTGTAAAATTGTGTAATGTGGTTTTGGACTGTTTAATGAAGGAAACTCCAATTCCCTTTTGAGTTTAACTAAATCAAAGGACCGCCCATGAGCCCAGTTAGGGTCGGGCATCCTGGGACAGGCCCTTTTCTACAACTCCCGAATAAAACCCCCACCTTGAGAATTTCTAAACAGACCATGTTTTCTCTCAATCACGAGAGGACAAAGGTTGCAGACCAGCTTACCTCGATAGAGAGGACCAAGGGTTGAGACGATTGCTGAATCTTTTAACCATCCCACGTGGTTAAACTCTTAGACTATCGATACCGACAGAATAAGAACAAGTCTWTGATATTAATTACTAGTCTGCAGCTAGGAATTCGGTATCATTKAACGCGAAGAACGACAACCGCCGAAACATCTATCCATAACGACATAAATKAATGTCACTCTGAACTATCCATTCTAACCACGACAGAGAGAGAGGACAGAAACTCTCCAACAGAAACAAACTTTTCAGCAGAGATCCCGACGACACACTGAGTGTAAATATATATATTGATTGCAATTGTTCCYGAATGAGTGAGCGTTCATGTGCAAAGGATTAGCATTTCAATTGTTATAATTATCAACTCTGTAGTGACTTCTCAGCTGACCCCCACTCTCCTTTTGTCTAACAAGCCGCCATGCCAGTTTAGCCCACTAGGGCACATTCCCCTATCATTTCTTGTAACCATATTTACTTTGTTTGTTTGTGCACTTCTGTGATTGTTTAGTTAGTTAATAAATAAATTATTTAAGACAATTGATGTATGGATGACTCATAGTGAAGACTGGGTTCGTGCAGATAACCAACAATTTACGACGTTTGGAATGAGACTAACGTGAGGTAAAGAAGAATTCATTAATCAGAAGACTATTGATCAGATATGAAAATATCTGMAAAGTTATATTAGGAAAATTATAACTTTGTAATCTGAATATTTTCCTTGGTGCCCAGACTTCCTAGTTAATTACAGTTACATGATTAATCAGTTTAATCGCGTAATACTAATTACAGAGAATCTTTTATAAAAACKAAGTCTTCAGTTTAATGATACCAAAGACACGACACTGTCATACACGTCGATCCAGAGCATCCCAAACATACTCAATGGGTGACATGTCTGGTGAGTATGCAGGCCATGTAAGAACTGGGACCTTTTTAGCTTCCAGGATTTTGTACAGATCCTTGCRGCATGGAGCTGTGCATGATTATGCTAAAACATGAGGTGAAGGTGACGGATGAATGGCACGACAATGGGCCTCAGTATCTCGTCACGGTATCTCCGTGCATTCAAATTGCCATTGATAAAATGCAATTGTGTTTGTTGTCCGTAGCTTATGCCTGCCCACACCATAACCCTACCGCCGCCATGGGGCACTCTGCTCACAACGTTGACATAGGCAAACCGCTCACCCACACGACGCCATACACGCTGTCCACCATCTGCCTGGTACAGTTGAAACTGGGATTCATCCGTGATGAGCACACGTCTCCAGCGTGCCAGTGGTGAGCATTTGCCCACTGAAGTCTGTTATGACACCGAACTGCAGTCAGGTCAAGACCCTGATGAGGACAACGAGCACGTAGATGAGCTTCCCTGAGACGGTTTCTGACMGTTTTTATTTGGTTGTGCAAACCCACAGTTTCATCAGCTGTCCGGGTGGCTTGTCTCAGACGATCCCGCAGGTTAAGAAGCTGGATGTGGATGTCCTGGGCTGGGGTGGTTAGACGTGGTCTACGGTTGTGAAGCCGGTTTGACGTACTGCAAAATTCTCTAAAACAACGTTATGGTAGAGAAATTACCATTACATTCCTGCAGTCAGCATGCCAATTGCATGCTCCCTCAAAACTTGAGACATCTGTGGCATTGTGTTGTGTGTTGTGTGACAAAACTGCACATTTTAGAGTGGCCTTTTATTGTCCCCAGCACTGTGTAATGATCGTGCTGTTTAATCAGCTTCTTGATATGCCACACCTGTCAGGTGGATGGATTATCTTGGCAATGGGGAACTACTCGCTAACGGGGATGTAAACCAAGTTGTCCAATTTTTGGGAAGAAATACGCTTTTTGTGCGTATGGAACATTTCTGGGATCTTTTATTTCAGCTCATGAAACATAGGACCAACACTTTACATGTTGCGTTTATAGTTTTGTTCAGTATATATTCAGTTAGTTTCTCCTACAAAAATAAATATTTCACACAAAAAAAGTGTCCAAACCCGTGGGCAGTATGTTTTAAAACCTTGATGTACAGTACATTCGGAAAGTATTCAGACCCCTTGACCTTTCCCACATTTTGTTACGTTACAGCCTTATTCTAAAATTGATTCAATTATTTTCTTTCTCATCAATCTACACACAATACCCAATAATCACAAAGTGAAAACAGGTTTTTAGAAGTATTCAGACCCTTTGCTATGAGACTCGAAATTGAACTCAGGTGCATCCTGTTTCCATTGGGAAAGGGAAAGGGAAAGGAAAGGAGAATACCTAGTCAGTTGTACAACTGAATGCATTCAACTGAAATGTGTCTTCCGCATTTAACCCAACCCCTCTGATCCTTCAGATGTTTTAACAATTTGATTGGAGTCCACCTGTGGTAAATTCAATTGATTGGACRWGATTTGGAAAGACACACACCTGTCTATATAAGGTCCCACAGCTGACAGTGCATGTCAGAGCAAAAACCAAGCAATGAGGTCAAAGGAATTGTCCGTAGAGCTCCGAGACAGGATTGTGTCGATGCACAGATCTGGGAAAGGGTAGCAAAAAAATTCTGTAGCATTGAAGGTCACCAAGAACACAGTGGCCTCCATCATTCTTAAATGGAAGAAGTTTGGAACCAGCAAGGACCCTATGGTCACTCTAACAGAGCTCTATAGTTCCTCTGTGGAGATGGGAGAACCTTCCAGAAGGACAACCATCTCTGCAGCACGCCACCAATCAGGCCTTTATGTTAGAGTGGCCAGACAGAAGCCACTCCTCAGTAAAAGGCACATGAAAGCCTGCTTGGAGTTTGCCAAAAGGCACATAAAGGACTCTCAGACCATGAGAACAAGATTGAACTCTTTGGCCTGAATGCCAAGCGTCACGTCTGGAGGAAACCTGGCACCATCCCTAAGGTGAAGCACGGTGTTGGCAGCATCATGCTGTGGGGATGTTTTTCAACGGCAGGGACTGGGAGACTAGTCAGGATCGAAGGAAAGATGAACGGAGCAAAGCACAGAGAGATCCTTGATGAAAACCTGCTCCAGAGCGCTCAGGTCCTCAGACTGGGGCRAAGGTTCACCTTCCAACAGGACAACCACCTTGAGTGGTCCAGCCAGAGCCCAGACTTGAACCCGATCTAACATCTCTGGAGAGACCTGAAAATAGCTGTGCAGCGATGCTCCCCATCCAACGTGACAGAGCTTGAGAGGATCTGCAGAGTAGAATGGAGAAACTCCCCAAATACAGGTGTGCCAAGCTTGTAGTGTCATACCCAAGAAGACTCGAGGCTGTAATCGCTGCCAAAGGTGCTTCAACAAGGTACTGAGTAAAGGGTCTGAATAGTTATGTAAATGTGATATTTAAGTTTTTTTATACATTTGCAAACACTTCTAAAAACCTGTTTTCGCTTTGTCATCATGAGGTATTGTGTGCAGATTGATGAGGGGAAAACACTATTTAATCAATTTTAGAATAAGRCTGTAAAGTAACAAAATGTGGAAAAAGTCAAGGGGTCTGAATACTTTCTGAATGCACTGTATATAGAAGGCAGATAAAAATTGGAGATAAGTTATAGGAAAGAGATTTGACTAATGCAGAGGGCCTATTCTAAAACATGAGAAGACAGAGACGATCATAAGAACTCTGAGACAATATCGATGAACAATTACAAACAAACTATTTCTAGGCCTTCTAACTTTAGCGCTTCTCTCTCTTTCCTCAAAGAGACTCATTTCAATGGCAGAGTTCTCTCTCTACCTGTGGATAAATGAGAATAGATTCATTCAAGTTAATTGGGATCCCAGGCCCACCCATGGCCTCACACCTGCCCAGTCATGTGAAATCCATAGATTAGGGCCTAATTTATTTATTTCAATTGACTGATTTCCTTATATGAACTGTAACTCAGTAGAATCTTTGACATTTTTGCATGTTGCGTTTATGTTTTTGTTCAGTATTTATAACTCACATTTCTTTTTTTTAACCCCTTTTTTCTCCCCAATTTCGTGGTATCCAATTGGTAGTAGTTACAGTCTCTGAAACACAACCCAACCAAGCCGCACTGCTTCTTGACACAATGCCGATCCAACCCGGRAGCCAGCCGCACCAATGTGTCAGAGGAAACACCATACACCTGGCGACCTGGTCAGCGTGCACTGCGCGAAGCCCGCCACAGGAGTCGCTAGTGCGCGATGAGACAAGGATATCCCTGCCGGCCAAACCCTCCCTAACCCGGACGACGCTGTGCCAATTGTGCGCCACCCCATGGGCCTCCCGGTCGCGGCCGGCTGCGACAGAGCCTGGACTCTAACACAGAATCTCTGCAGTGCCTTAGACCACTGCGCCACCTGGGAGGCCACATAACTCACATTTCTATGTGAATTTGCAACCTGGTCTCAGAGCATTTAATTTTATTCTGTATGTAAATCCGAGACCCTCCATTTAGTATGATACTGTATGTTACGTTTGGTATGGTTACATAAGACAGATGGTTAATTAAGGCATAAACAAAAGTAGGGTTGTTGGTCGGGGCGCATGGGTAGGTGTATAACGCGGTTGCGGTGGATGGGTAGGAGTATAACGCGAACGTCTAGCAACCCAAAGGTTGCGAGTTTGAATCTCATCAAGGACAACTTTTGAATTCTTGCTAATTAGCAACTTTTCAACTACTTACTACTTTTTAGCTACTTTGCATTTTTGCGAACCCTAACCTTAAAGAGGAGATTATCCTGRTTAAAATGGTGTCGGACTTTAAAAAATCTAAATATACACCGAAATATACCAGTATGCCTCTCCATAGGAAAACAATGGGGGGAACTCAGCGTTCCAAGGGCAAAAGGTATTTTGGGGCTAGCGTTTGATGACAACGGAATACACTGTTATGGGTGTAAGATGGCACAGTGATGCTATCTGTTGGTAAATGTTAATTACTGCAATTCCAGTGTTTTTACCGGTGTGCTTGATATACCCGGATGTATAGCAATGTACTGAACAAGACTGGTTACTCGCATCAATGCCTCTGTCTCGTCATTTAACATTCAARCATGGTGTCAGAAGCAGGATAACTATCCATGATTTCCGCAAATTAGAGTGAACTGTTCTGGTTTACAAAAAAAAAAATTCCATGAGTAAAATTTCACCGGAATTGACCTTAGCTAGAGTGAGTTTGCTAGTTAGCAGTTAGCTTCAGTGTTGTTAGCATTGGTTAGACATGGCAGCGAACATTCCCCCTCCCGCCATTATGAAGCTCATCGGAGATTGGAGCACAAACTGGGATACGTTTAGAGGTGAATGGGAGGACAATGCACTCGCCACGGGACTTCTGGAAAAGGACGATGATGTGGCTGCCACTTTGAGGACTATAATGGGAGCTGAATGTCAACACGTATACAAACACAACCTGAACCTAACAGCAGCTCAGCAAGGTAAYGCAACAGCTATTCTTTATGCTCTTGAACATAACATTATCTACGAACGTTATGTTTTCGGTTGTTACAAACAGGAGGACGGGGAGTCCATTGACAGCTTTGCCACCAGCCTAAGGGAAAAGGCAGCTACATGTGAATACGGTGCTTTAAGAGATGAACTGATCAGAGAGAAGATAGTGCTTGGTATAGCTTATGAGGGCACGCGCAGACATTTGCTGAGAGAACGTGACCTGATGCTGGACTTGGCAGTGGAGACATGCCGTGCAGCAGAGCTTACTGATATCTTACTGAGGTCCATGGATCTAGAAAGGCAACATATGGACAATGTCAATGCTACATTCAGGCACCCAGTAAAGAAATTCCCCTTTGCCACGGCTAATGCTAATACTACAGCCCAGTCTGCAGTAGACAACCCCAATACATGCAAATAGTGACATTTCTCATGGACGGGGAAAAGAACACTGACCAGCCTATGGGAAAATATGCAAATCCTATGGTACAGCTAATCACTTCGTGAGGGTCCTCATGAAAAGCAAGAGAAAGGAGGGTAAAGATGAAGGGAACAACAGCACTGAGGATGTATATGCTAGCGAGTGCATAGGGGCAGTGAGGGCCAAAGGAAAAAAGTGGTTTGTCACTACTTAATAATAAACCACAGCAATGCCAGATAGATTCGGGGGCCACATGTAACGTTATGAGCCTTAAAGACAAAAGGAGGCTTGCGCCCAGAGACAAACTCACACAGAGTAGCACCAAGCTGAAACTATTCAGGCCAATTCATGACCTCTTTAGGCCTGTTTGTGACAGTGTGTTTTATGTGGCCAGAAATACACCCTTGAGTTTGAAATAGCTGAGGCTAGTCAACCGCCATTATTGTCAGGGTCCACATGTGAGCACCTCGGGCTTAATAACTTCACCATCCCAGCAGACCTTAACATTATAGACAAGTCAAGGCTGGGCCCCTGAGCAAGGAGACACTCCTAAGAAAATACCATGATGTCTTCAACGCACCGGTCGAGTCAGTTCCCGGCCAAGTCCACTTTGAGTTGGACGCAGCAATCCAGGCTGTCCAGTGTGCACACCGTAATATACCAGTGGCCATGAAAGCAGCTACTGGTATATTATCAGCGGAAACAGCACGAGCTGTTGTTGGGACTCAGTGGCGTGGAACCTATAGCAGATGACATCCTCGTAGTGGGCTGTGGGGAGAGTTATGGGGAGGCAGAATGTGACCATGACACCAAGCTGTTGACCCTGAAGGACAGATACAGACAGGTCAAGCTAAGGCTAAGCATAAAAAAGCTTCAGCTCAAAGTGCCAGAGGTCCGCTTTCATGGGCACATCTTGTCCTCCACCGGATTGAAGGCGGATCCTGAGAAAGTGAAGGCTGTCTTGGAAATGCCCCCCCCCCCCCCCCCCCCCCCCGAGCACCAGAGAGATACGATGATCTCCCATGAGCTACCGATGCACCCCTGGCAGATAGTAAGTCTAGATCTCTTCTAGCACAGTGGCAAAGACTTCTGCTGGTAGTTGATCATTACTCAGACTTCTGGGAGAATGACCTCCTTCCCCAACCTCTCAGCAGAGGCAACGATCAAACGCTGCAAGGCTCAGTTTGCCCGCTATGGCCAGCCAGATAGGATAATCTCAGATAATGAACCCCAATTCTCCGGATTTGAGTTCCGAAAATTTGCTGCAGAATGGGAATTTGAGCACGTCACCTAATCGCCAATACACCCAAAAGCTAATGGGAATTCGGAGTCGGCAGTCAAAATCGCAAAGAACCTCTGCAAAAAAGCTCTGCGAGAGGGCAAGGATGCCTGGAAAGCAATCCTGCAGTGATGCAAAACCCCAACAGAAGGCATGGATAGCAACCCGGTCCAGCGCCACCAGGTTTCCCATTAGGGATTGTTGACAGACAGAGACATACAAATAAAGTGAAGAGACTATCAAAATGTGTTGTTAAGTTTATAGCGCCACCAGATTTCCCATTAGGGATTGTTGACAGACAGAGACATACAAAAACATACAAAAATAGTGAAGAGACTATCAAAATGTGTTGTTAAGTTTATACCTGAAAAAAAACTAAACTGTTCATGTTGGAAATTATTACTAGGTTTGTTTTGTTAGTGAATTGACAGCTCCTGTCCTATTTTATAAAAGGGAATATGTTATGGGTGTAAGATGACACAGTGACGTTTTACATGCCTGTAAGCAATTGTGCTCTTTTGTTCTTTTTTTTTGCGTTGTTTGTAACTTATTTTTTTACTTATTTTGTACATAATGTTGCTGCTACTGTCTCTTATGACCGAAAAAAAACTTCTGGACATCAGAACTAGGATTACTCACCACAAACTGGAAGAAGCTTTTTCCTTTAACGAGTCCGACGAGAAAGATATACTGCTCTCCTGCGAACAGGCCCAGATCCACATAATTTGCGCGAAGAAAAGACAGAGGAAAAGAGGACGCAGATCGGGCTGCCTTTTGAGAATTCGYAGGCGAGCGAGTAAACTCCCACTGCCATCAATTCTACTTGCTAACATGCAATCATTGGAAAATAAAATTGATGACCTATGATTACGATTATCCTACCAAAAGAACATTAAGAATGTTAAGAACTGTAATATCTTACGTTTCAAGAGTCGTGGCTGAACGACAACACGGATAATATAGAGCTGGAGGGATATTCAATGCACCGGCAGAACAGAGAAGCTACGTCTGGTAAGACGAGGGGTGGTTGTGTGTCTTTTTGTCAATAACAGCTGGTGAGCAATGTCTAATATTAAAGAAGTCTTGAGGTATTGCTCACTTGAGGTAGAGTACCTTATGATAAGCTGTAGACCACACTATCTACTAGAGGTCGACGAATTAATCGGAATGGCCGATTAATTAGGGCTGATTTCAAGTTTTCATAACAATCGGAAATCTGTATTTTTGGACACTGATTTGGCAGATTTTTTTTTTTACACCTTTATTTAATCTTTATTTAACTAGGCAAGTCAGTTAAGAACACATTCTTATTTTCAATGACGGCCTAGGAACGGTGGGTTAACTGCCTCGTTCAGGGGCAGAACGACAGATTTTTACCTTGTCAGCTCGGGGGATTCAATCTTGCAACCTTACAGT
>NW_019943227.1:55604-71303 GCF_002910315.2 Salvelinus sp. IW2-2015 | reverse complement strand
GAAACCAAACTTCTTCAGCAGAGCATCCCGACGGACACACTGAGTTGTAAATATATATATGATTGCAATGTGTTCCCGAAAGATGAGTGAGCGTTCATGTGCAAAAGGATTAGCATTTCAATTGTTATAATTATCAACTCCTTAGTTGACTGCTCAGCTACCCCCACGTCTTCCTTTGGTCTAACAAAGCCGCCATGCCAGTTAGCCCACCTAGGGCACATGCCCCTATCATTTCTGTTAACCCATGATTTACTTTGTTTTGTTGTGCACTTCTGTGATTGTTTTAGTTAGTTTAATAAAAATAATTATTTAAAGCACAATTGATGTATAGATGACTCATATTGAAGACTTTTGATGTTCGTGCAGATAACCAACAATTTAACGAACGTTTGGAATGAGACTTAACGTGAGGTAAAGAAGAAATTCATTAATCAGAAGACTATTGATTGCAGATATGAAAATATCTGCCAAAGTTTATATTAGGAAAATATAACCTTTGTAATCTGAATATTTCCTTGCGTGCCCAGACTTCCTAGTTTAATTACAGTTACATGATTAATCAGTTTAATCGCGTAATACTAATACAGAGAATCTTTATAAAAAACTAAGTCTTCAGTTTAATGATACCAAAGACACGACACTGTTCATTACACGTCGATGCCCCAGAGCATCCCAAACTACTCAATGCGGTGGACATGGTTCTGGTGAGTATGCAGGCCATTGTAAGAACTGGGACCTTTAGCTTCCAGGATTTTTGTACAGATCTCTTGGCGTCATGGAGCTGTGCCATGACTTATCCTAAACACATGAGGTGAAGGTGACGGGATGAATGGCCGACATGGGCCTCAAGTATCTCGTCAACGGTATCTCCGTGCATTCAGAATTGCCCAATGATAAAGCAATTGTGTTTGTTGTCCGTAAGCTTAATGCCTCCGCACACCAATAACCCTATCCGTCGCCGGCCATGGGCACTACTGCTCACACCGTTGAACATAGGCAACGTCACCACACCGACGCCATACAACGCTGTCCACTCTATCTGCCTGGTACGTTGGAAACTGCGGATTCAATCCGTGATGGAGCGTTCCAGCGTGCCCAGTGGGTGAGCATTTGCCCACGCCGTCTGTTTATGACACCGAACTGCAAGTCAGGTCAAGACCCTGATTGAGACACCGAGCACGTAGATGAAGCTCTGAGACGGTTCTGACCGCTTTTTATTTGGTTGTGCAAACCCAAGTTTCATCAGCGTCCGGGTGGCTTGTTCTCAGACGAATCCCGCAGGATTAAGAAGCTGGATGTGGATTGTCCCTGGGCTGGGGTGGTTAGAACGTGGTCTACGGTTGGTGAAGCCCGTTTGACAGTACTGCAAAATTCTCTAAAACAACGTTATGGTAGAGAATTCATTACATTCTGCAGTTCAGCCATGCCAATTGCATTGCTCCCTCAAAATTGAGACATCTGTTGGCATTGTGTTTGTGTGTGTGTGACAAAACTGGCACATTTTAGAGTGGCCCTTTTATTGTCCCCAGCACTGTGTAATGATCGTGCTGTTTAATCAGCTTCTTGATATGCCAACCTGCCAGGTGGATGGATATGTGGCAAATGGGGAAACTACTCGGGCTAACGGGGATGTAAACCAGTTGGTCCAATTTTGGGAAGAAATACCGCTTTTTGTGCGTATGGAACATTTCATGGGGATCTTTTATTTCAGCTCAATGAAACATAGGACCAACCACTTTTACATGTTGCGTTTATAGTTTTGGTTCAGTATAAATATTCAAGTTTAGTTTCTCTCAAAAAATAAATATTTCACACAAAAAAGTGTCCAAACCCGTTGGGCAGTTATTGTTTCTAAAACCTTTGAATGTACAGTACATTCCGGACAGTATTCAGACCCCTTGACCGTTCCCACATTTTTGTTACGTTACAGCCTTATTCCTAAAATTGATTCAATTCATTTTCCTTTCCTCTCAAATCTACACACAATACCCAATAATCACAAAGTTGAAAACAGGTTTTTAGAAAAGTAGTTCAGGACCCTTTGCTCATGAGACTCGAAATTGAACTCAGGTGCATCCTGTTTCCATTGGAAAAGGGAAAGGAAAGGAAAGGGAAGAATACCTAGTCAGTTGTACAACTGAAATGCTAAACTGAAATGTGTCTTCCGCATTTAACCCAACCCCTCTGATCCTTCAGATGGTTTTAACAGATTTGGATTGGAGCCACCTGTGGTAAATTCAATTGATTGGAACATGATTTGGAAAGACACACACCTGTCTTATATAAGGCCCACAGCTGACAGTGCATGTCAGAGCAAAAAACCAAGCAATGAGGTCAAAAGGGATTGTGCCGTAGAGTCCGAGACAGGATTGTGTCGATGCACCAGACTGGGAAATGGGTAGCAAAAAATTCTGAGCACTTGCAGGTCACCAGAACACAGTGGCCCTCCTATCATCTTAATGAAGAGTTTGCGTAACCAGCAAGGACCACTATGGTGCACCTAACAGAGCTCTATAGTTCCTCTTGGAGATGGGAGAACCTTCCAGAGGACAACCATCTCTGCAGCACGCCACCAGCATCAGGCGCTTTATGTTCAGAAGTGGCCAGACAGGCAAGCCCCTCCTCAGTAAAAGGACATTGAAGCTGCTTGGAGTTTGCTCAAAAGGGCACATAAAGGACTCTGCCAGACCCATGAGAACAAGATTTGAACTCTTTGCCTGATGCCAAGCTGCACGTGCTGGAGACCTGCACATCCCTAAGTGAAGCACCGGTGTTGCAGCATCATCGCTTGGGGAGTTTCTCAACGGGCAGGGACTGGGCGAGAGGAGTGATAGTCAACTGTTGCAAATCGCACAACGCGTGAAAGTACTTTAATATGTAACTGGGAAGGCAGACCAAGAGATCACAGAGACGATCAACTTTTACAAATCCGTTGATTAAAGCCCCTAGATCCCTTATCCACAAAGCGGGCTCATGCGGTCCCCCTAAGAAACTGGCAGTGCAATGGAATTCAACCCTATCCATACAGTGACAATCACCTTGAGTGGTCTCCAGCCGAAGCCCTAGACGTTTGAACCCCGATCTAAGCATTCTGGGCTCTGAGAGAGAACCTTTGCTAAAATAGCTGAGGTCATTGTTTTCAGGCTTGCAGCGTGGCGGTCTCCCATCCAAACGTTGACAGAGCTTGAAGAGGGTTATCTAGCAGTTAGGTAGGAATGCTGAGAACACTCTCCCAAAAATACAGGTACTTTGCCAAGCTTGTGGATGAGCGCTCATACCCAGAGACAGTAACTCCGTGTGGGCCTTCGTAATTCGACCCCCACTGGCCAAAGGATGCAGTTTTCAACAAGCGGGTACTGAGTAAAGGTTCTGAATAGTTAGTGTGAAAATGTGATATTTGAAGTTTTTATAGCCAGTTTGCAAACACTTCTAAAACCTGTTTTCGCTTTGTCATCATGAGGTATGTTGTGCAGATTGATGAGGGGAAAACAACTATTTAATCACTTTTAGAATAAGCTGTAAAGTAACAAAATGTTGAGAAAAAGTCAAGGGGTCCTGAATACTTCTGAATGCACTGTATATAGAAGCAGATAAAAATTGGAGATAAGTTATAGGAAAGAGATTTGACTAATGCAGAGGGCCTATCTAAAACATGAGAAGACAGAGACGATCATAAGAACTCTGAACAATATCGATGAACAATTACAAACAAACTATTTCTAGGCCTTCTACTTTAGCGCTTCTCTCTCTCTTCTCTCAAAGAGATCTCATTGTCAATGCGAGTTTCTTCTCTACCGTGGATAAATTAGGAATAGATATTCAAGTAATTGGGTCTCCAGGCGCCCACATGGCCCCACCTGCCAGTCATGTGAAATCCTATAGATTAGGGCCTAATTTATTTATTTCAATTGACTGATTTTCCTTTATGAACTGTAACTGCAGTAGAATCTTTGAGACTTTTGCATGTTGCGTTTATGTTTTGTTCAGTATTTATAACTCACATCTACTTTTGTTTTTAACCCCTTTTTTCTCTCCCCAATTTGTCGTGGTATCCAATTGGTAGTAGTTACAGTCTCTGAAACACAACCCAACCAAGCCGCACTGCTTTTGACACAATGCCGATCCAACCCGGGAGCCAGCCGCACCAATGTGTCAGGAAACACCATACACCTGGGACCTGGTCAGCGTGCACTGCGCAGCCCGCCACAGGAGTCGCTAGAGGCGCGATGAGACAAGGATATCCCTGCACCCCGGCCAAACCCTCCCTAACCCGGACGGACGCTGTGCCAATTGTGCGCCACCCCATGGCCTCCGGTCGCGGCCGCTCGACAGAAGCCTGGACTCTAACACAGAATCTCTGCAGTGCCTTAGACCACTGCGCCACCTGGGAGCCACATACTCACATTTCTATGTGATTTGCAACCTGGTCCAGAGCATTTAATTTTATTCTGTATGTAAATCCGAGACCCTCCATTTGTATGATACTGTATGTTACGTTTGGTATGGTTACATAAGACAGATGGTTAATTAAGGCATAAACAAAAGTAGGGTTGTTGGTCGGGGCGCTGATGGTAGGTGTATAACGCGGTTGCGGTGGATGGGTAGGAGTATAAGCGAACGTCTAGCAACCCAAGAGTTGCGAGTTTGAATCTCATCAAGGACAACTTTTGAATTCTTGCTAATTAGCAACTTTCAACTACTACTACTTTTTAGCTACTTTGCATTTTGCGAACCCTAACCTTAAAGAGGAGATTATCCTTGTTAAAATGGTGTCGGACTTTAAAAAATCTAATATACACCCGAAATATTACCAGTATGCCCTTCCATAGGAAAACAATGGGGGAACTCAGCGTTCCAAGGGCAAAGTAGTTTTGGGGCTAGCGTTTGATGACAACGGATACACTGTTATGGGTGTAGATGGCACAGTGATGCTATCTGTTGGTAAAATGTAATTACTGCCAATTCCAGTGTTTTTACCGTGTGCTTGATATACCCGGATGTATAGCAATGTACTGAACAAGACTGTACTCGCATCAATGCCTCTGTCTCGTCATTTAACATTCAACATGGTGTCAGAGCAGGATAACTATCCATGATTTCCGCAAATTAGAGTGAACTGTCTGGTTTACAAAAAAAAATTCCATGATAAATTTCACCGGAATGACCTTGCTAGAGTGGAGTTTGCTAGTTAGCAGTTAGCTTCAGTGTTGTTAGCATTGGTTAGACATGCAGCGAACATTCCCCCTCCCGCCCATTATGAAGCTCATCGGAGATTGCGAGCACAAACTAGGGATACGTTTAGAGGTGAATGGAGGACAATGCACTCGCCACGGGACTTCTGGAAAAGGACGATGATGTGGCTGCCACTTTGAGAGACTATAATGGGAGCTGAATGTCAACACGTATACAAACACAACCTGAACCTAACAGCAGCTCAGCAAGGTAAGCACAAGCTATCTTTATGCTCTTGAACATAACATTATCTACGAACGTTATGTTTTCGGTTGTTACAAACAGGAGGACGGGAGTCCATTGACAGCTTTGCCACCAGCCTAAGGGAAAAGGCAGCTACATGTGAATACGGTGCTTTAAGAGATGAACTGATCAGAGAGAAGATAGTGCTTGGTATAGCTTATGCAGGGGCACGCGCAGACATTTGCTGAGAGAACGTGACCTGATGCTGGACTTGGCAGTGGATGACATGCCGTGCAGCAGAGCTTACTGATATCTTACTGAGGTCATGGATCTAGAAAGGCAACATATGGACAATGTCAATGCTACATTCAGGCACCCAGTAAAGAAATTCCCCTTTTGCCAGCTAATGCTAATACTACAGCCCAGCTGCAGTAGAGACAACCCCAATACATGCAAATAGTGACATTTTCCATGGACGGGGAAAAGGAACACTGACCAGCCTATTTGGGAAAATATCAAATCTCTATGGTACAGCTATCACTTCGTGAGGGTCCTCATGAAAAGCAAGAGAAAGAGAGGTAAAGATGAAGGGAACAACAGCACTGAGATGTATATGCTAGCGAGTGCATAGGCAGGTGAGGGCCAAAGGGAAAAAGTGGTTTGTCCACTACTAAATTAAACCACAGCAATGCAGATAGATTCGGGGCACACTGTAACGTTATGAGCCTTAAGACAAAGGAGGCTTGCGCCCAGAGACAAACTCACACAGAGTAGCACCAAGCTGAAACTATTCAGGCCAATTCATGACCTCTTTAGGCCTGTTTGTGACAGTGTGTGTTTATGTGGCCAGAAATACACCCTTGAGTTTGAAATAGCTGGGCTAGTCAACCGCCATTATTGTCAGGTCACATGTGAGCACCTCGGGTTAATAATTCACCATCCCACAGACCTTAACATTATAACGAGTCAGCTGGGCCCCTGAGCAAGGAGACACTCTAAGAAAATACCATGATGTCTTCAACGCACCTAGGTCGAGTCAGTTCCGGCAAGTCCACTTGAGTTGGACGCAGCAATCCAGGCTTCCAGTGTGCACACGTAATATACCAGTGCCATGAAGCAGCTACGAAACAGTAGAATATGACATGCCACATGGTTTACGGAGCCTAACAGCGAAAAATGTTGCTGATAGACAAAGCAAGCCGGGAACTTGACAATCATGGCCAGGAGGTCAATTCTAGCCCACTTTGGGAGACTCTCACTCCGAAGGCAATACAGGTACAGATGATGCCATTCACGCACCGCAAATCTTGAGTACGAGTCCCAGCAGGCTCAACTACCTTTGAGTTGGACGCACCCGGCAGAAGTGGTCAGGTTGACACCGTTAGTACAGTGGCATATGGCGCTCAGAGGATGTATCAGCGGAAAACAGCACGAGCTGTTTTGGACTCATGGCGTTGGAACACTATAGCAGATGACATCCTCGTAGTGGGCTGTGGGAAGTTATGGGAGGCATGAATAGTGACACATGATACACAAGCTGTTGACCCTGAAGGACAGGATACAGACAGGTTCAAGCTAAGGCTAAAGGATAAAAAAGCTCAGCTCAAGTGCCAGAGGTTCCGCATTTCATGGGCACACATATCATTGTCCTCCGATAGCGATCCGAGAAAGTGAAGGCGTCTTGAATCCCCACGCCCCCCCCCCCCCCCCCCCCCATGAAGCAACAGAGAGTAGATGATCTCCCGATGACAGCTACCCGATGCACCCCTGCAGATAGTAAGGTCTAGATCTCTTCGCACAGTGGCAAATACTTCTGCTGGTAGTTGCAATCATTACTTCAGACTGCTGCGGATGACTCTCCTTCCCAACCTCTCAGCAGAGCAAACGATCAAACGCTGCAAGGCTCATGTTTGCCCGCTATGGCCAGCCAGATAGGATAATCTCAGATAATGAACCCCAATTCTCCGGATTTTGAGTTCCGAAAATTTGCTGCAGAATGGGAATTTGAGCACGTCACCTAAATCGCCAATTACACCCCAAAAGCTAATGGGGAATTCGGAGTCGGCAGTCAAATCGCAAAAGAACCTCTGCAAAAAAGCTCTGCGAAGGGGCAAGGTATGCCTGGAAAGCAATCCTGCCAGTTGATGCAAAAACCCCAACAGAAGGCATGGATAGGCAACCCGGTGCCAGACACCACCAGTTAGGTATGGCCGGTCATTTCCCATTATAGAGGAGATTGTTGCCAGACAGAGACATACAAAACATACAGAGAAATAGTGAAGAGACTATCAAAATGTGTTGTTAAGTTTATACCTGAAAAAAAACTAAAACTGTTCATGTTGGAAATTATACTAGGTTTGTTTTGTTGTAGTGAATTGACAGCTCCTGTCCTATTTTTATAAAAGGGAATATGTTATGGGTTGTAAGATGACACAGTGGACGTTTTTACATGCCTGTAAGCAATTGTGCTCTTTTGTTCTTTTTTTTTGCGTTGTTTTGTAACTTATTTTTTACTTATTTTGTAATATGTTGCTGCTACTGTCTCTTATGACGAAAAAAACTTCTGGACATCAGAACTAGGATTACTCACACAAAACTGGAAGAAAGCTTTTTCCTTTAACGAGTCCGACGGAGAAAGATATACTGCTCTCCTGCGAACAGCCAGATCCACATAATTTGCGCGAAGAAAAAGACAGAGGAAAAGGAGGACGCAGATCGGGCTGCCTTTTGAGAATCGTAGGCGAGCGAGTAAACTCCCACTGCCATCAATTCTACTTGCTAACATGCAATCCATTGGAAAATAAAATTTGATGACCTATGATTACGATTATCCTACCAAAAAAGAACATTAAGAACTGTAATATCTTACGTTTCAAGAGTCGTGGCTGAACGACAACACGGATAATATAGAGCTGGAGGGATATTCAATGCACCGGCAGAACAGAGAAGCTACGTCTGGTAAGACGAGGGGTGGTTGTGTGTCTTTTTGTCAATAACAGCTGGTGAGCAATGTCTAATATTAAAGAGTCTTGAGGTATTGCTCACTTGAGGTAGATACCTTATGATAAGCTGTAGACCACACTATCTACTAGAGGTCGACGAATTAATCGGAATGGCCGATTAATTAGGGCTGATTTCAAGTTTTCATAACAATCGGAAATCTGTATTTTTGGACACTTTTTTACACCTTTATTTAATCTTTATTTAACTAGGCAAGTCAGTTAAGAACACATTCTTATTTTCAATGACGGCCTAGGAACGGTGGGTTAACTGCCTCGTTCAGGGGGCAGAACGACAGATTTTTACCTTGTCAGCTCGGGGGATTCAATCTTGCAACTTACAGTTAACTAGTCAAACGCTCTAACCAACCTATTACATTGCACTCCACGAGGAGCTGCCTGTTACGCAAATGCAGTAGAAGCCAAGGTAAGTTGCTAGCTAGCATTAAACTTATCTTATAAAAAACAATCAATCATCATAATCACTAGTTAACTACACATGGTTGATGATATTACTAGTTTATCTAGCGTGTCCTGCGTTGCATATAATCGATGCGGTGCATATCGTTGCTCCAATGTGTACCTAACCATAAACATCAATGCCTTTCTTAAAATCAATACACAGAAATATATATTTTAAACCTGCATATTTAGCTAAAGGAATCCAGGTTATCAGGCAATATTAACCAGGTGAATTTTGTCACTTCTCTTGCGTTCATTGCACGCAGATTCAGTGTATATGCAACAGTTTGGGCCGCCTAATTTGCCAGAATTCTACGTAATTATGAAATAACATTGAAGGTTGTGCAATGTAACAGGAATATTTAGACTTATGGATGCCACCCGTTAGATAAAATACTGAACTGTTCCGTATTTCACTGAAAGAATAAACGTCTTGTTTTCGAGATGATAGTTTCCGGATTCGACCATATTAATGACCTAAGGCTCGTATTTCTGCGTGTTATTATGTTATAACTAAGTCTATGATTTGATAGAGCAGTCTGGACTGAGCGGTGGTAGGCAGCAGCAGGCTCGTAAGCATTCATTCAAACAGCACTTTCCTGCGTTTTGCCAGAAGCTCTTCGCTGTGCTTCAAGCCTATCAACTCCCGAGATTAGACTGGTGTAACCGATGTGAAATGGCTAGCTAGTTAGCGGGGTGTGCGCTAATAGCGTTTCAAACTTCACTCGCTCTGAGACTTGGAGTAGTTATTCCCCTTGCTCTGCATGGGTAACGCTGCTTCGAGGGTGGCTGTTGTCGTTGTGTACCTGGTTCGAGCCCAGGTAGGAGCGAGGAGAAGGATGGAAGCTATACTGTTACACTGGCAATACTAAAGTGCCTATAAGAACATCCAATAGTCAATGGTTAATGAAATACAAATGGTATTAGAGAGAAATAATCCTATAATTCCTATAATAACTACAACCTAAAACTTCTTACCTGGGAATATTGAAGACTCATGTTAAAAGGAACCACCAGCTTTTATATGTTCTCATGTTCTGAGCAAGGAACTTAAACATTAGCTTTCTTACATGGCACATATTGCACTTTTACTTTCTTTTCCAACACTTTGTTTTTGCATTATTTAAACCAAATTGAACATGTTTCATTATTTATTTAAGGCTAAATTGATTTTATTGATGTATTATATTAAGTTAAAATAAGTGTTCATTCAGTATTGTTGTAATTGTCATTATTACAAATACATTTTTTTTAATCGGCCGATTAATCGGTATCGGCCTTTTTTGGTCCTCCAATAATCGGTATCGGTATCGACGTTGAAAAATCATAATCGGTCGACCTCTACTATCTACCAAGAGAGTTCTCATCTACATTATTTGTAGTCGTCTATTTACCACCACAGACCAATGCTGGCACTAAGACCGCACTCAACCAACTCTTTGAAGCCATAAGCAAACAAGAAAATGCTCACCCAGAAGCGACGCTCCTAGTGGCCGGGGACTTTAATGCAGGCAAACTTAAATAAGTTTAACCAAATTTTTACCAGCATGTCACGTGCAACCAGAAGAAAATAAACTCTAGACCACTCTACTCCACATACAGAGATGCATACAAAGCTCTCCCCTGCCCTCCATTTGGCAAATCTGACCATCATTTTATCCTCCTGATTCCTGCATACAAGCAAAAACTAAAGCAGGAAGTACCAGTGATTCGCTCAATACAGAAGTGGTCAGATGACGCGGATGCTACGCTACAGGACTGTTTGCCAGCACAGACTTGAATATGTTCTGGGATTCATCCAATGGCATTGATGAGTATACCACCTCCGTCATCGGCTTCATCAATAAGTGCATCGACGACGTTGTCCCCACAGTATATATCCCAACCAGAAGCCATCGATTACAGGCAACATCCGCATTGAGCTAAAGGCTAGAGCTGCCGCTTTCAAGGAGCGGGATACTAATCTGGACGCCTATAAGAAATCGCGCTATGCCCTCAAACTAACCATCAAACAAGCAATACGTCAATACAGGATTAAGAATGAATCCTACTACATCGGTTGACGCTCGTCGGATGTGGCAGGGCTTGAAAACTATTACGCACTACAAAGGGAAACCCAGACGCGAGCTGCCCAGTGACGCAAGCCTACCAGACGAGCCTTTTATGCTCACTTCGAGGCAAGCAACACTGAAGCATGCACGAGAGCACCAGCTGTTCTGGATGACTGTGATAACGCTCTCGGGAGCCGATGTGAGCAAGACCTTTAAACAGGTCAACTTCACAAAGCCACGGGGCCAGATGGATTACCAGGACGTGTACTCAAAGCATGTGCGGACCAACTGGCAAGTGTCGTCACTGACATTTTCAACCTCTCCCTGAGTATGTAATACCTACATGTTCCAAGCAAACCACCATAGCCCTGTGACCAAGGAAGCGATGGTAACCTGCCTAAATGATTACCGCCCCGTAGCACTCACGTCGGTAGCCATGAAGTGCTTTGAAAGGCTGGTCATGGCTCACATCAACAGCATCCTCCTGGATACCCTAGACCCACTCCAATTCGCATACCGCCTCAACAGATCCACAGATGACGCAATCTCAATCGCACTCCACACTGCCCTTTCCCACCTGGACAGAAGGAACACCTATGTGAGAATGCTGTTCATTGACTACAGCTCAGCGTTCAACCTTTGAGTGCTTGATTTACCTAGTAGTTTTCATTGTGTACCACGGTTTTGTTATGGTTAAATATGCATCCTTTTCAAGAAACTGTATATGTAAGTGTTGTAAAATGATTTACAAGGAGTGTCATCGACGAAGAATTCTGAGAAGGTTAGTGAAAAAAATTAATAAATCTTTTGGCGGTGTTACTTTATCGCTCTTTGGCTGGAATTCGATGGCTCTGTGACGTTGACATGTAGTATGCTAACTTTATCGATTATTGTGTTTTCGCTGAAAACGCTTAGAAAATCTAGAATGATCGCTCTGAAATCACAAAGAACCTGGTCTCTAATTGCTATGGATCTTGTCTATTTTTATGAATGTTTCTATGATGAGTAAATTGGTCATACACGTTGTATCTATCTAGTAATTCTAGTGGATTTGTGATGGTCCGGTGCAATTGTAAACTGTGATTTCTACCTGAAATATGCACTTTTTTTCAAACAACTTCCTATACATGAATATGTTATCAGACGATCATCTGATGGTACTTTTTTTATAGGTTATTGTGCTATCATTTCTCTTGTTTGAGCCAATTTAGAGGTAGATAGCAACCGAAGGAAACAGAAACTGATGAGATTAAGAATAGTGTGTATTTTGCTAAATGTGTTTAGCAATAAATTTACATATTTGTCTTCCCTGTAAACATTTAAAAAATCTGAAATGGTGCTTTTATTTACAAGATCTGTATCTTTTCCAATCTGTGTCTTAGACTTGTGATTTAATGATATTTGATGCTACTATCTACTTCTGAAGCTATGCTATCTATGGCTAAATCAGTTGTGTGGGGGGTGGGGGGTAGCTCCCGGATCCGGGTTTCTGAGGCAGAAAAGTTATGGCGTCAGACGCAGGCTCTGCATCTGTCTCGTGCTACTAGAATTAGTGCTGCTTTGACACCATCGATCACCACATTCTTTTGGAGAGACTGGAAACCCAAATTGGTCTACACGGACAAGTTCTGGCCTGGTTTAGATCTTACCTGTCGAAAGATATCGTTTGTCTCTGTGAATGGTTTGTCCTCTGACAAATCAACTGTACATTTCGGTGTTCCACAGGTTCCGTTTTAGGACCACTATTGTTTTCACTATTTTTTACCTCTTGGGGATGTTATTCGAAAACATAATGTTAACTTTCACTGCTATGCGGATGACACACAGCTGTACATTTCAATGAAACATGGTGAAGCCCCAAATTGCCCTGCTAGCAAGCCTGTGTTTCAGACATAAGGAAGTGGATGGCTGTAAACTTTCTACTTTTAAACTCGGACAAAACAGAGATGCTTGTTCTAGGTCCCAAGAAACAAAGAGATCTTCTGTTAAATCTGACAATTAATCTTGATGGTTGTAAAGTCGTCTCAAATAAAACTGTGGAAGCCTCGGCGTACTCTTGACCCTGATCTCTCTTTTGACAATATCAAGACTGTTTCAAGCAGCTTTTTTCCATCTACGTAACATTGCAAAAATCAGACATTTTCTGTCCAAAAATTATGCAGAAAAATTAATCCATGCATTTGTTACTTCTAGTTAGACTACTGCAATGCTCTAACTTTCCGGCTACCCGGATAAAGCACTAAATAAACTCAGTTAGTGCTAAATACGGCTGCTAGAATCCTGACTAGAACCACAGAAATTTGATCATATACTCCAGTGCTAGCTTCCCTACACTGGCTTCCTGTTAAGGCAAGGGCTGATTTCAAGGTTTTACTGTTAACCTATAAAGCGTTACATGGGCTTGCTCCTACCTATTTTCCGAGTTGGTCCTGCCGTACATACCTATACGTACGCTAACGGTCACAAGACGCAGGCCTCCTAATTGTCCCTAGAATTTCTAAGCAAACAGCGGAGGCAGGGCTTTCTCCTATAGATCTCCATTTTTGGAACGGTCTGCCTACCCATGTGAGAGACGCAGACTCGGTCTCAACCTTTAAGTCTTTACTGAAGACTTATCTCTTCAGTAGTCATATGATTGAGTGTAGTCTGGCCCAGGAGTGTGAAGGTGAACGGAAAGCTCTGGAGCAACGACCGCCCTTGCTGTCTCTGCCTGGCCGTTCCCCTCTCTCCACTGGGATTCTCTGCCTCTAACCCTATTACAGGGGCTGAGTCACTGGCTTACTGGTGCTCTTTCATGCCGCCCTGGGAGGGGGCATCACTTGAGTGGTTGAGTTACTGACGTGATCTTCCTGTCTGGGTTGGCGCCCCCCTTGGTTTGTGTGTGTGGAGATCTTTGTGGGTATACTCGGCCTTGTCTCAGGATTGTAAGTTGGTGGTTGATATCCTCTGTGGGTGTGTGGGGCTGTGCTTTGGCAAAGTGGGTGGGGTTATATCCTTCCTGTTTGGCCCTGTCCGGGGGTTTCTCCTGATGGGGCCACAGTGTTCTACCCCTCCTGTCTCAGCCTCCAGTATTATGCTGCAGTAGTTTATGTGTCGGGGGGCTACGGTCAGTTGGTTTACCTGGAGTACTTTCTCCTATCTTATCCAGTGTCCTGTGTGAAATTTAAGTATGCTCTCTCTAATTCTCTCGTTCTCTCTTTCTTTCTCTCTCTCGGAGAACCTGAGCCCTAGGACCATACGTCACGGCAAACCGGGCATGATGACTCCTTGCTGTCCCCAGTCCGCCTGCCTTGCTGCATTCCAGTTTCAGCTGTTCTGCTGCGGTTTGGAACCCCTACCTGTCCCAGACCTGCTGTTTTCAACTCTTAATGATCGGCTATGAAAAGCCAACTGATATTTATTCTTGATTATTATTTGACCATGCTTGTCATTTATGAACATTTTGAAAATCTTGGCTCTCTCTAATTCTCTCCTTCTCTTTCTTTCTCTCTCTCGGAGGACCTGAGCCCTAGACCATACGTCACGCGCACGGGCATGATGACTCCTTGCTGTCCTCAGTCCGCCTGGCTTGCTGCTATTCCAGTTTCAGCTGTTCTGCCTGCGTTATGGAACCCTCTGTCCAGACCTGCTGTTTTCAACTCTTAATGATCGGCTATGAAAAGCCAACTGATATTTATTCCTGATTATTATTTGACCATGCTTGTCATTTATGAACATTTTGAAAATCTTGGCTCTCTCTAATTCTCTCTTTCTTTCTCTCTCTCGGAGACCTGAGCCCTAGACCAATACGTCAGGACTACCAGGCATGATGGACTCCTTGCTGTCCCCAGTCCACCTGGCCCCTTGCCTATTCCAGTTCAACTGTTCTGCCGCGGTTATGGAACCGCCACCTGTCCCAGAACCTGCTATTTTCAAACTCTTAATGATCGCTATGAAAAGCCAACTGAAAATTATCTATGATTAATTATTTGACCATGCTTGTCACTTATGAATATTTTGAACATCTTGGCATAGTTCTGTTATAATCTCCACCCGGCACAGCCAGAAGAGGACTGGCCACCCCTCATAGCCTGGTTCCGTCTCTAGGTTTCTTCCTAGGTCTTGGCCTTTCTAGGGAGTTTTCCCTAGCCACCGTGCTTCTACACCTGCATTGCTTGCTGTTTGGGGTTTTAGGCTGGGTTTCTGTTCAGCACTTCGAGATATTAGCTGATGTACGAAGGCTATATAAAATAAACTTGATTTTGCATTTGATTTGATTTAGATCGTTGGTGATGTGACACCAAGGAACTTGAAACTCTCGACCCGCTCCACTACAGCCCCTTTGATGTTAATGGGGGCCTGTTCAGCCCTGCCTTTTCCTTAGTCCACGATCAGCTCCTTTGTCTTGCTCACGTTGAGGGAGAGGTTGTTGTCCTGGCACCACTCTGCCAGTTCTCTGACCTCCTCCCTATAGGCTGTCTCATAGTTGTCGGTGATCAGCCTACCACTGTTGTGTCGTCAGCAAACTTCATGATGGTGTTGGAGTCGGTGTTTGGCCACGCAGTCATGGGTGAACAGGGAGTACAGAGGGAACTAAGTACACACCCCTGAGGGGCCCCAGTGTTTGAGGATCAAGCGTGGCAGATGTGTTGTTGCCTACCCTTACAATCTGGGGGCGCCCGTCAGGAAGTCCAAGATCCAGTTACAGAGGGAGGTGTTTAGTCCCAGGGTCCTTAGCTTAGTGATGAGCTTTGTGGCACTATGGTGTTGAACGCTAGCTGTAAGTCCAATGA
>NW_019943227.1:42975-55579 GCF_002910315.2 Salvelinus sp. IW2-2015 | reverse complement strand
TAACTAGCTAGCCAGTTTCCATCCGTTACACTCACCCCCCTTTCAACCACCCTCTTTTCCGCAGCAACCAGTGATCGGGTCAACAGCATCAATGTACAGTATACTTTACGGCGTCCTCACCCGAACGGGCGGGGTACGCGCTACTAGCATTTCAATCAGTTACGTCACTTGCTCTGAGACTTAAGTAGGGTTTCCCCTTGCTCTGCAAGGGCCGCGGCTTTTGTGGAGCGATGGGTAACGACGCTTCGTGGGTGACTGTTGTCGATGTGTGCAGAGGGTCCCTGGTTCGCGCCCGTGTCGGGGCGAGGGGACGGTCTAAAGTTATACTGTTACAGGGKCACAGTCGATAGCGTGCTGGACTTCGGACTAGAAGTTTGAGGGTTCGAGACCTGCTCCCTGCCGTTTCATTACATTGGTGTCAGAAGTGATCGGACCTTGCATCCACGACAGTGCGTGTGCTTGGCCGGTGAGCGCGTTCCTATAATACGTTGAGTCGCGAGGACACGCTCTTTGAAAGGAGGTAGTGTAAGGACCCTGGGTTTATAAGCGCGGATATCGACTCTGCTGCTTGAGCATGATTTTGGAGAACAGTTGATAGCGTGCTGGACTTCGGACTAGAAGGTTGAGGGTTCGAGACCTGCTCCCTTGCTGTTTCATTACAATACTATGCCATTTGGGTCTTTGTGTGTCAAAAAAGATACAGTAGCACTGTCAAAGCGGTGCAAAAAAACTCTGCAAACAAGCAAAAAACGGCCACGAATGATGTGTTTACAATACCGTGTTGGTAATAAAGCATAATTTGTTCAACCGCAACTTCTGGGGTAGCTAGCTTTAACTTGGTACCTAGCTAGCACCAATACAACCAGCCTGAAAACTGACCAGTAGAACCTGCAGTCATTTTCATTATTCTTAGCAATGATTTTGGAATCCTTGTAAGTATTAGCTAGGTTGCCACTTGTTGTTCGCCTATTGAAATTGAACTTCAGTTCATGAAAATAAATAGCTAGTCAGCAACTGTTGCTGTTGCCCAAAGCTAACGTTATAAACAGCTTCATCTGGCTAGTGAGGCTCCACCGCACCGGGTTATATGTTGTGAAGCTAGCCACAATAAGGGTTAGGCACAATAGTGGAATTTGCGGTTTGCCTTCAAAATATGTTTGTCATTGACAGTAATGCAAATGAATACAAATAGTATAATTAAGCCACACTTTTATTTTGAAGGCGCAAAGTCCACAATTGTGGCTAATCCTTATTGTGGCTRTCTTCACATAGATGGGTCCGACCACCATTAATCAAATAATAACTGTTTTATAAATTAGGGTTATTTTAGATGATGACACCTAGCAATATAGTTTGCTAGCTAACTATAGCTACTGAAACAGATGTTTTGACGTATTTCTTTTTTGACACGCAAAGACCCAAACCGCGTTCCATMGAAATCCTGGTTGAGAATGAAACGACTGAACAAATGAACAACGAAACAGCACAGCAAGTAAGTGAAAGAAATAGGTTTAGATGATGTTTTACTGGTAATGGGGACATACGTAAATGCCAACAAAATAACGTTTTGGTCAGTGTGGTGTGTGTGTGTAACCTTTATTTAACTAGGCGAGTCAGTTAAGAACAAATTCTTATTTACAATGACGGCCCGGACGACGCTGGGTCATAGTGATTCCAGTCACGGCGGATGTGATACAGCCTGGTCGAACAGGGAACCTCTGACACTGAGACGCAGTGACCCAGGAGTGGACCACCGCTAAATTGTAATATCTGTTATCAGTATCGGATATCGGTATCAGCCAAAATGTCATATCGTGCATCCCTAATTGCTCGTTATTGTATGTTTGTGTTACTTTTAATAATTTTTTACTTTCGTTATTTGGTAAGCATTTCACGGCGGTCTACATTGTTTTATTGGCGCGCGCATGTGAAAATAAAGTTTGATTTGATTTATGCCATCTGTTGGTAATGTTAATTATTGCAACTCCAGTGTTTACGGTGTGCTTACTCGGATGTATTGCAATGTACTGAACAGACTGGTTACTCGCATCATGCCTCTGTCTCTCTACTGCCAGCCTTACATAATTAGAAAGAGGAGATTTCATCATTATTAAAATGGTGTCCAATTGAAAAAAAAAATATATATATACACATATACACACATTGCGTGTATTTAAATAGACAGACTACTATATTTCCTAAAAAACAATGGGACGACCTAGAGTTCAATGATCATTTGTTGTTGTGTACATTTTAACTACCAGCAACGTGGGCAGGGCGTTGCAAAATAGAATAATCAGTCCGGATGAAATCAGCGAGCTCAGATGAGCCAACATGGTGCGCCAGGCAATGGGGCACAAAGACAAGCAGAGAGAGCAAGACACGGATTAAGCAGGGAACCATTCCGGATAGGTTGCGCGGTCACGGCTCACTCAAAGAGACCCGCCACAGATCACCGATTAACTGATTTACAATGGCAACTCGAGCCGCATAACTTCCCGTCGGAAGCACAAATCCTCAGGAGGCATACGGGAGTAAATATATAATTAGAAGAAGGCACCCGCCACAGTGATAAAGCAGAGAAAAAGCGTGGCAAAGTATGCAGACGCCTGAATGCGTAAGTGTGCAGCATACCCTCACCGCTCGCTGAACAACAATTTACAATTTCAAATATTTATTCACATCTAAAGCAGTTGTACTGAATTATGACGGTTTCAATTTTTAATTGAAATGCACTGCAGATATGAGTGAAATTGTGTAGTAACTCCATCCACTATATAAGCTATGAAAATTTTTTGATATTTTTACTGAAAACGCCAAAATACAAGTATTTTTTGGCAGTGTGACTCCATTAAATGTTGTTGTGTGTGTGTAGATTAAACATGAACGGGCCCAAACGGACATGGCAGGAGGTCAAAATCAAATACAAGAAATTCTGCAGATGGTATGGTCCCTGACTAATATTTACAAGCACAAGCATATATTGTACCAGAAGTGCCTGCTCACACATTGTTGTACGGTTTTAAGCATGAAAAAGAATACCCACAGACAAGGCACGGGTGGTGGGTCACCAAAGGCTGACCTTACCCGCAGAGGACATGGCCTTGGAGCTAAATAAAGGCAGGCCCGTCTTAGAGGGGATCCCTGGGGGAAGAGGAGCATAGGTTCCTCCCAAAGATGCACCCGCTTATTCAACGTATGTCCTCCATCTCTACATGGGGTACACCACATTCATTATGAATCAATTTGGACTGTCTGACTTTGGTTACCTATTGCCTTGCAGTGTCTGGCAGCACTGTGTTCCTGTTAGAGCCACCAGCACAAGCCAGACGATGCTATCCAGTGAGTACTCCATCAAAGGCATACTGTAGGCCTGGCATGTCTGTCTACTAGCTTCAATATGAATCCGATTAAATGTGATATGGGTGAAGGCCCAGTGCAGCAGCAACAGCACATGATGGAGACGATGATGAGGAGGAGACATCTCTCTGGATTCGAAAAGGCATGAGGTATCATGTTAAGACTGTGAAAGTACTATTTACTCTACAATGGTGAGGAGTCCTCATCAAAATCAAAAAAATCTAATTTCTTTTTACAGGACCCAGATGCATATCAGTGGGAAACCAGCCTGGCAACATAGTGCGTATTAATAAAAGGACCCACATCTGCAATTCCAGCTGCGCTAATTGTTATTGTGTTACAGAGCTCACAAGCTATCAGAAAGTTGTATGGCAACCACCTCCGGCGCCAAATAGAACTGGCAGACATAGAATTCAGTACAAGAAGAAAAAGATGGAAAATCTTGCACTGGAGTCCGAAATAAAAAAGAGGACAATTAGGAAACTGGAGCTTGAAATAAAAAACTTGAGAGGGAGGTGAATATGCTTCAATTACACTGTATGCTAACTTGTACACAAATGTATTAATCATTATTTTCTTTCCTCCCCCAGCTCCAGAAGATGACACAGCTCAAAATAAAATTAGGTATACTCGCGTAAAGTCAAGTGAGCCATGACATATGAGCTCTAATTGTGAGCACACAGGACGGTGGCATCTTTCTAAGGTTTTTTTTTTTTTCCCAGCAATTAGTCACCAAGTCATCGTTATAAGGCATCGCCCTCTTTTGCCCACCCCCAGCACCAGGTGTGGCCACTAGCCTATATGAGGCCCAAATTGTGTGTTCCTTTTGCTCTGACAATGGCAATGCCATTCGTGCGAGATGTGGTGGATGAAGAAGCACTTGTGCTGAGGAGAGCCTTCAGGCGAGAAAGGGTCTTCAGGGACCGGTTGGACCCACTGGCCTTCCCTGATGACCATCTATATGAAAGAATACAGGTTTTGCAGATGGCATCAGGTATCTATGCAGACTACTGGGTCCAGGATTAAGCACCGCACTGCACGGAGCCATGCACTGAGTGTGGAGCAAATGGTTTGTGTGGCCTTGCGCTTTTTTGCTAGTGGAGCCTTCCTGTACTCGTGGGGTGCAGAACAGCTGAACAAGGCACAATTTGCCGCACAATAAGGAGTGCTGTGTCTGGCTATCAAAGCATTAGCAGATGTCTTCATCTCCTTCCTGGCCACGAGACTCTGTGACATCAAAAGAGGGTTCTATAGGATTGCAGGTAACAGGATCTACAAATTACAGGACAACTGTTAACACATAGTAGGATACTCATTACTTTGTGTGACAGGTTTCCCCAATGTCATTGGTGCAGTGGACTGCACACACATAAGGATAAAGCCCCTCAGGTGCCATGAGGCCGATTTTTGTGAATAGGAATCCTTTCACAGCATTATGTTCAGGTGAACATAACTTTTTGATATTGTCCATTGACGAACACTCTGCATTGCCAGTGATGTGCATTGATTGGTGTAATATCCTCATCTTATGATTTCAGATGTCTGCAATGCTGACTGTGTGATCAGCAATGTTGTGCCAAAATGGCCTGGCTCAGTCCATGACTCCAGAATCTTTCGGGCCTCTGAAATCTATCAGTGCCTATCACAAGGTAAGCCCACAACCCCTATTTATAACCATCATGGCTGTGTCAAGAATATCACTGTGTTTATGAGGTAGTAATGATGAGATTTTTTGTTGACAGGTGATTTCTGGTGTGTTCTGGGAGACAGGGGGTATGGCTTGCCAGCCTTTTCTCCTGACACCTTTCACAGACCCCAGGAAGCACAGCAGGCCTCACACCATGCCCATTGCCAGGACCAGGGCAGAGTTGAAATGACCTTGGCCTCCTGAAGGCACGCTTCACTGCCTTCACAAATTAAGGGTCAGCCTGTTAGGGCATGTGATATTACTGTGGCTTGTGCTGTCCTCCACAATGTGGCTGCCTGAGGAAGGAGAGGGCCCCAGAGTGCCACCAGCCATGGACTGGGACAATCCGGCAATCTTCCCTGATGACGACAGTGGTCGCTGCTGAGGACCAATATGTGTTGAATTATTTTAGTTAGTATGTGTGCTTTCATTTTGGTTAAATTAGTCCTGCGGTGGCAGAGGAATTTGGGTTTTTTTGGGTTCGTTTTTTGACGAATTTGGCCTCTTATGATGTTTGTGCGGTATACTGTGTGTAATACAAGGCTGCAGGGAGGCTACTGCATCCATTCTTTGTCTGTTCAGTTGATGTGTATGGATTTGTCCTGCATTTATTTTAGTGTGCAGACATGCAGGGTGTGTTTATACAGACTTTGAATGTGTTGTATCATTTTGTATAATATGCTTGGATTCTGTGCTTTCCATCTTTGTTGTCACTGTGACTTCAGTTTCGAAAGGAGCTGATGGTTTACCTGCTTTGTTTTGTCCTTATTCAATAAAAGGAACATAATGTTACACATTGTGTTTTATATTCATATGGAATGTGTATTTGTTATATGACAGAGTACTAGGGCCACACTGAAGAAAAAGGATAAAGTCATAAATTTATAGAGGCTGGTTCTTTTCGGCAGAAAAGCTACATATTGTTTTTACATTTTTGATACTTATGACAATGTGATACTTAATATTTGGACAATCAGCATGTCTTTGTTTATGAAACCATACTGAAGTACAATTTCACGAAATGCCCACCATCTGTCATTTTAACAACTGTCCTCCTTTAAAACAACTGGTTACAATATTATGACTTGTGTTTTTTTCCCTCTGTGGCCCTAATATTCTATCATTTTATATATAGCCTTATAGTCTATGGAAACTGTAATTATCTAATGATAGCAACATCAATAAAAATCATTTTTATCCAAATCATTGAAATTAATGATCACAAACGTTTAAATAAACAGTGGGTCTAGTTATATGTGATAACAATGTATAGTGAGCAGTGAAATAACTATTGGTTTCCATTTGTGGTGACTGCTGACTGACATTAGGGATGAGATTAAATAGATCCTGGAATTTAGCCTGGTCTGGAGCAGGCTGCTCCACAGAATAAATCTCCATGGTAATTATACCATAACATATCCTCCTCCCCTATCCATCTTTAGTGCACCGGATTACGGATCAATTGAGCCAGGAATCACCAAGATATCCTGGCTTAATCCCTTATCCTAGTTTTGTGCAACAGGCCCCCGGTCTCATTGGCCAACACGAAAGCAAGGATGTAACAGTCGGAAGGAGAGTTGGTGCCACGGTGCTAAATATAACTAATAGGAGCTGACAGGGTGAAAAATGCCCTAAAATAAGGCCTGCTTTTTTTTCGTGATTACTTCAAAACTACAGTCCGCAAGCAGCTGGGAAATATGGTAATATTATGAAACTGGGCTCCAYGGCGGATGCAATGAACTAGTTTTTATTAGGAAAAAAAGCATTGTTAAAAATGTAATGTGCCCAGCCTACCGTAAGCCTTTTAGCTAACCCTTCCCCTAACCCATAGTCTAGCTATATACAGCCAAACTAACAGAACACGGGCCTACATTTGCAATTTTGGCTAGTTTTGTCTTGTTATACTTTTATTTCTATAGTATTAGGTTACTCAACCCATTCAAATGAATTGACTAAGCCAGTTAAAGAATGACTATCTTTGTCAAGATTGCTTTTGTTGGTAGTTTAAATATGAATCTTAGTAATGTTAGAGCTCTTACCAATGAATTTCGTCTAGTGGCTTATATGACTGACTTTCACTTCACACTTCAACAGGAAGAAAAAAGCGTAAACGAAAATGGGGTTGTCACTAACCACGTTTCCATCCACAGTCGTTATGTAAGTAAAGTCAAACAGCATAAAAACAAAATCACTACTGTTGAGATGGAAACATATGGAGCCCCTGAGTGGTCACGGTAAAAAAATAAAAAAAATGCCTGACTAAACAATTCCCCTCGTTTTTTCTCAATTCTCTCAGATTGTTATCAATTCACTCGGATTTTGTATTCGTTTCCTAATTTTTTTAATCCWTTCCCTCAGATTTTTTTTATTTTTATTAACACAGTTTTTTTTAAATCAGTTTCCTCAGATGTTTTATTCGTTCCCTCGGTTTGTTTTAATTAATTTTCTACATTTTAATTATCCTCGGAATCTGCGTTTTTCCATTAATTGTCTGCACCCCTTCGCAAGAAACATGCTTCTGATGGAATACTCATCTGAAATCGATTAAAATAGGTAATCGATTTCCAATTTCTAGAACTGTCAGTGTAAGCAGCAGACCATGTGTTTGTGTGTGTGAGACTAACTGACTCTGCTATGCTAGCTAGATGTCTTGCTTGTTCACTGTGAAGTTGCGTTCTGTGCATGGTTGTGTTCTTTATTTACAAATCAGTAATCACATAATGTAGTTGACAGTGCGTTGAGGATCGAGCAAAATAGACTTTCCAATAACATTAACCATTGTCACGGTGCTATTTGATTATGTCATATCGAAATTACCCAGCAAATGGCGCCGTTCATATACATGTGGCATACGTTTGAGTTTGCACATAGTGTCTTTAGTTTGCATCGTAAACAAAAATGCGTAATTAAGTTGACAGCGAGCGATTAAGGAGAACGACGTTCTTAGAGCTACACAAATCCACAAAGTATGGAGTAGACTCATGTTAACTATAAAGTCAGCCATATCAGCCATGATTCTGAAAGGAGTAAAAAGGCAGTAAATGAGCTTGTCTCAATAATATATTACAATACACGCAATGAATTCATAGGCTATTATTATTGCCAAAAGTTGTAATTAAATAATAGCCCATCAACAAACGAATTAACTAATAAATGCAGTTCAAAGCGTCAAAGAAAAATGTCTCTTCATAACGACATTCTAGCTTGACAAATCAAGTGCAACAGAGTAATGTTGTCCATAAATCTAACCATAAAGWGCTTCACAAAATAAAATTGATATTCAAGTTACTAAAGGCTGTCATATTACCGCAAGGCTGCCTATCGGCGCACGTAACAGCTGTTTGGTAAATACAAACAATGACAGATAAATCAACAAATAAATATAGGCTTATAATGCATTCAAATAAAAGGTAGGATGCCAACTTATAAGGACGTTAAAGACGCATGCATGATAAAAGARGCAAACTCAACTAAACAATGGCGAAATGAGGAAGTAGGCTGCAAGTTCCAGCCATGGAGAGTTGAGACAGCAGCCGACATTCAAAAACCAAAATGTGCACACAGGGGCGGCCCCAGGACCAAATTTGTGAAACCCTGGTATAGCAGATCAATTCTGTGGCGCTGAAAGGACAGCGCCGTTGCCTAGCCAGATATATAATTCTGCCGTTTGTGGGCAGTGGGATAGTTTGGTACCAATTGTGCAAGTTCTCCCACTTAAAAATATGAGAGAGGCCTGTAATTTTCATCATAGGTACACTTCAACTATGACAGACAAAGTTAAAGAAATCAGAAGTCACATTGTAGGATATTTTTATAGATGAATTATATTTGGCAAATTCTGGGTGGAATAGTTATTTTGGTCAGTAAAAAGTTTTATCTATATTTGTTATATACCTATTTTGTTGGCAGATGACAGAGTAAAACGTTTTATGTAAGTCTTCACAGTGTTCAACACATGGTTGCTCTGGGGTATTGTTGGCGCCATTCTCCATGCAGATCTCCTCTAGAGCAGTGAATGCGTTTGGGGCTTGCTGGGGCAACCACGGACTTTCAAATGCCCCAAAGATTTTCTGATGTGGGTTGAGATGTGGGATGGGCTAGGCACTCAAGCGGACTTGAAATGCTATGACTTCTGTATAGGAAGCACTGCTTCGGTTGGGCCACGGGGAGTGTGTTTGGGTTTCAAGATGGTCAGTGCTGACATACGACCCAGCCACGTTTCATCTGCAATGGCTTACTGGAGGAGGTTTTCTACCAAAATCTCAGATACATGGTCGCTTCATTCTTAGTCTTGACACGGATCAGTTCGTCTGGTCTTCTGCAGAAAACAGCCCAAAAGCTGAGTGTTCACGAACACTATCCAGGGAAGGTAGTGCTGTCACAGTAGTATGGTTGTTCTTTGGATGTGCAACTCAGCTTCTTGTCCTCCAACACGGACGGAGTTTGAGTTTTTTACAGAGAAGTTACTATTGGATTTTATCTGAAATGATGACATTCTGCGCAAGTTACTTCTGGATTAACAAAATGCTCTCTAGCAATTTTCAGACGGGCTGACATGTACTGGGCTTAAGCAGGGGGACACGTCTGGCACTGGAGTGATTTGAGTCCTGAGGGTAGTGTGTTGTTGAGTGGTAGGTTTTGTTACTTTGGTCCCAGCTCTCTGAGGGTCATTCCTAGGTCCCGTGTGGTTCTGGATTTTTGCTCACGTTTTTTATTTTTTTATTTTTTTAATTTTTTAAAATTGTTCGCCTTTTCTCCCAATTTTCGGTGCATATCCATCGCAGTTGGAGATTAATTACTATCTTGTTCATCGCCTAACAATCCACCGTCGGGCTCGGGGAGACGAAGGTCGAAGCGCGACGCGTTCGGAAGAACAACAGCAACAGCGGATTGATTGATTCATTATCAACAACAGCGCGCTCCAAGGAAGCGCCGACATGTGGTAGGAGGAAACAGTGGCTGTACATTTGGGGTTGAGCGCGCAATGGCGGTCGCACAAGGTAGTAGCTGAGCGCAGATAGTGGAGAACAAGGATGTTTCTAATGGGGCTAATAAATCTAAGGGAGCTTAGTCATTGGTTTATGTGCTGAACAGAATGTACATCATGGTTCGTAAGGTGGCCAGGTGCGAGCAGGGAATGCCTGGGGGATTTATCGGAGTAGATCTCTGTCTGGTGCAGAAGTATTACTAGGGTTAGGATTGCAAAATGGTGCTAGCACGTGAAGCCGGGCGGGAGCTGTCACGGTTCTTAAGGTGATAAATATTCTGGTGAAACACTCTACAAGTGGGTGAGTTCTTGGTGGAGCCAGATCGAGGGAGATTTCAGTGTTGGTATGTCTTCATCTTCTAATTATTGTTCCACAGTTGATTTCTTCAAACAATGTGCTTCTTAATGCAGATATTCAAGATTCTTACGACCTGGTGAAGGTTACAATTTGTTTGGGTGATGTCTTTTGACTGCTGGTGTTGTTGTTCTTGTTTTTGGCATGAAGATTTGGCGGTTTGGAGATGTAGAACTGTCTAATTCATTGAGGTTTGTGGATAAGAAGTGTCTTTTATAACTAGAAGTTATGAAGGCTGGTTATCAAAGGTGCATCTACATCCAGGTCTAATGCATTGAGTGGGAGAAAAGAGGATATACTTAAAGGGAAGCGTTATACAGGTTCTTGTAGAGAGACACAAGTGGAATCTGGTTAGACATTTGTGTTTGTAGGTGCAAAAATCTTATTTTCACATTAAGGGTTTGAATAAAATTAATAATTAAAGTCTAAACTAGTGATTTTTCTGGAATTATATATATATTCTTATATGATTCTGGGGGCTGGGGTCAGATCAGATGTTGGACGTTGTACTATGGATAGGAAATTTCAAGGGCCTCCATATCTTTTTATAAAGTGGGGAGGAAGTTGCAAATGAAGTGGTGACTAAATACATTTTTGCCCCATTGTATATACCCATTGATTATTTTAGTATCTAACTTATGTCTCATGAGCTTAGTTCAACTGTTGCASCCCATCAGAATATCAGGTGGTTTAACACTTCGAACACACCGACTGCGTCATTGCATCAATGCTGCATAACATTTTGCGCAGCTAGGCAACTATACTGATGCAGGTATCTTTTGCAGATGGTCGCATGCGGTTGGACACATGGAGGAGAGAATCATTTTCGCAGTATCCTCAAAACYGTGTATTTTTGACACAACTGCTGACAGCTACAGGGACATAAACACAAAAAAATGCTGCTTGGAGACAAGTGTCCACGATAGTAGGATTGCCAGGTCAGTTTAGTAGTGAGCTTGTGCTAGATGTGGCTAGTTAACGTTAGCTAGCTAGCTAACCTAGCTTGCTAACCTAGCAAAAAAATAGTCATATAAATGATGCTAGTTACTACCCCTTACTACCCCTGCTAGTTACTAACTTTACCAAATAATCATGTTTGAAAGAGTGTGAGTGTGTATGTCAGATAAATAGTAATAGAAATGGTAGATACTACTGTACCCCTGATAATTTGGTCAGATAACCGTGTGTGTCTGTGTGTATATGTTAGTAGGTGATGTCGTGGAAAATCATATTACAAATATAACACTTACAAGAACTTGTGAATTCAATAAAGGCTTTTAATACAAAATATCAGAAGCCGTGTCAGTCAGCGGAAAAGACCAACTTCCATAAGCACTGGCTCTGTTCTTATACACATACATCAAATGAGTCCATCCCACATGCAAATGAAGTTCCTTCCCTCAGTCCATCTGCCACCATTATCTTTTAGTTTAAGCTTCCTGCTTGTTCACGCCCAATAACGCCCATATCTGCTTTCAGTTAGGTTATAATGGTGGCAGGACCCCTTCTTGTCCTAAAAATAATATATGTCCATCTATCCTATGGGCCTATGTCTTTGGCCTTCGTACTTATGTTTAGCTTGGTGTGCTCTTTGGTATGTTTTCCCTTATTAGGATCAGCAGACTATGTGTCCCTCTAACATTAGTGTGTCCAGCTGTCCTATGCGCCTATGTGTCGCCTTCTCCTCCTGTGGTCTGATGTACAAATTTATATCTGTCCCTATATGTACCATTTACTCCCACAGTGACATGTTCATGAAATCTATCTAATAACTATAGTTATGCTAGATAATGGTTTGGCTTATCATGTTCATGTCTATGTAGAAGAAGACTGTAGGAGGAAGTGGAGAGGACTCAGGGACAGGTATCAGAGAGAGAGAAGGGCAGAGAAAGAGAATAAGAGGTCTGGGTCAGCAGCTTCAGGTCAGCAGCCTTGTAGCCTTCTGCTACATTCTTTMTTTTCTGGATCCATTTATTGTGCCTATGGCAACGAGTGGCAATTTTACAGCCAGACGCTCTACTACGTCGTCCACAAGTGTTGTCACCACCGGTGCATCAAGACCCTCAACGTCATCTACAAGTGCGACCATCACCTCCACCGGTGCAGCGAGACCCTCTACAACGTCTACATCATCCCCGAGTATGACCACCACCGGTGCAGCGAGACCCTCTACAACGTCTACATCATCCACGAGTATGACCACCACCGGTGCAGC